>NC_136517.1:76599855-76609855 GCF_053919585.1 Euprymna scolopes | reverse complement strand
GCACCTATACATAAATATCTGTTGTTTCAACTGAAAAAAGTGAATCAAGTTCTTTCCTTGTATTTGTTCCCTTGCGATAGTGTGAGTACAACGTGTGGGTCTAAATATTTAGCTGTCTAATTGTTATTTTCCACATTACCGTAAAAATACACGTTAAATTTTTCTCAAACATAAAAATACTTGTGGGGGTGATATATAGTTTAGTTTTTCTAATAGTTTAAAATCAATATATCTATATATTAATACGATAGCGTGTGTGTTATTTTGTGTGTCACGCTTGTATCTGGGTCGTTTAATTGTTATGTACTTCCATTCCTGATCATAAATAATTTTATCAAGAATTCTTCATCAGTTTTGGTTTCGGTTTCGACTTTAGCTGATGGCACTCCAGTAATCTATTTTTTTAATAATTTTTTCAAGAATTCTTCATAAGTTTTGGTTTCGGTTTCGATTATGGCTGAAAGAACTCAAGTTATATGTATATATATATATATATATGTGTGTGTGAGTGTGTGTGTGTGTGCGTGTGAGTGTGTGCGTGTGCGTGCGTGTGTGTGTGTGTGTGTGTATTTTCATATGTTTTTATTTCGGTTTGGATTCAAACTAATGCTCCCAAGTCATATGGATATATATTTTTTAATTTTTGAAATTGCAACTTTATAATATACTAGCGGGGGTACCCGGCGTTGCCCGAATGTTTGTTTCTGGGACGGGAGGGAGTTTTAAAAAATGTTATGGTAGGTAAGTAGGAAGGATCAAACCCGGAGTCATGAGTAAAAGTAGGAAAATAAAGTGTGAAAAAAAAAACAAAAAAAAAAACATCTGCAACGTTAACAGTTCGGCCACCAAGAAAAGTCCATTCTTGTTTTTTAGGAAAAAAAAACGACTACGGTAGGTAGGCGCGAACGTGAAAATATAATGTGAATTGTCCAGCACGCTAACCACTACGCCACAGAGCACTGCAGCTTAGTTTAGTGATTTTAAATAACTTCACATGAAAGAACTACGAAGCCAAACCGGTGTTCTCTTCTCAACTGTTCCTTGTGAACGATCCCCAAACGGTGTTAAGTGGTGGCAGGGGGAGGAGGAATTTATTAGAGAGAAAATATTTTACCACTTCCATTGATCTTAACCGATTTTGGCCGTGACTTCTCAGCAGAAAAAGTATAGAAATCTAAGATTATCGAGGAATTTGAGAAATAATAAGCCTATAACACACCTCAGATATTGTTCTGCCGTTTGTGCATATTATATTTGCATGAAATATCTTGATTTTTAATCCTATTAAGGTCAAAATCAGGCGGGAAAAAATGAGTTCATTTTATTTATATAGAGAAGAAGAGATAAAAATCGATAGAACATTTACTCCATAATAATATATACGAAATCTGAAAGAATTAAAATATCATATTTAAGCGTACTTTACGAATGAGCTTCGCCGGCCGTTCGTGTTAGTTTAGATAAATACTTTTGCAGTTTTAACAAAAATACTACAATAATATCAGAGCGTCTCCATTTACACTGAACATCTACAGAATGCCAACATTAATATATTACATATGAATGAGTCCCCTGTGGAATTTCCACAGGCCCCACTAGTATTTATTATTTTATCATTACAACTAGGAACGGAAGATTTTGTTTTAAAATAAATCAAATAAAAAGAAAATTAAAAGAATCGTTTTTGGCATCGAGAAAATCGACACAATATTTACATATCCGACACTGATTCCTACACTCTCCTCCCTCTCCTAAAAAATTACGATTTTTCTGATTCCCGATTCTGATTAATCGTCTCAACACTAGTTAAAACGCAGTTTACTTTCTCTTGCTTTCCCACGAGACGAAATTGACACCTTCCACTCCAAATATTTCTCTCTTGAGATGCAACCCGAACCTTGTCGTACCTCTAGCTCTGGGTTTCAACTTCAACAAAAAGACTCTAGAATTCAATATAGCGACCGCGGACATATGCATACTAAATAATGTAAGACAAACACACACATACATACAAACATGGACATGGTCTGACGTTCGCATTTGCGTACGTAAACATATTTTTTTTATTTATGAACACCTTTCCTTACAAACAGGATATTCGACTTCTATTCTACGTATGTGAACCATTCTCTTTTTCATCCTTTTCTCTTTCATACTAATGGCATGATTTATTTAGCATCACGTGGATCTTCTAAGCTTTTATTTTTGTCCATACTTATAAAGCCCAACTGGTCACGCCCTCCGCTGTCAACGAGGCGATCTCTTCAGAGAAGCCATCGATCCGGTTCCTCCCCGAGACTCGAAGAAGCGATGTAGCGGGCAGCTAAAAACGTGGCTTACAACGGTTAAGCAAGATACATACCCGATTCTGGGTCCGACAATCTACGGTGTTCGCTGTTGGAAACGTGATTGGCTGTCGATAGTGCCAGCGTTGGCGATGGATCACTGGGCTTCGTCAGCTGTCGTGCGAGATACGGTTAATTCATTGCTAACCGATCCGGGAGAATGCCACCTCAAGACAAGACAAGATACTTTTCGAAGTATACTAACAGCTTTTTCATTCACTCTTCTTTAATTAACATGTCAACGAAGACAAATGTTTTAAATGTTAGAATAAGAATTCGCTTTCTATTCAACAATCTCTTCCCTCCCCCCCTCTCTCTCTCTCTCCTCTACTCTATCCGTATTTCTATGGAAGATGCTCGACTGATCTCCAATCACTTAGTCTTCCTAACAAAACATTTACAGTAAGAACCCTTCCTCATACCTCAAAAAAACTTCCTACCGCCGGTCTTGCGTCATGCGTAATTTTATTGAACAGGGTTTCTTTCAAAGGACGCCTCATCTGTAAAACACTGCCCCATTGGATTACTTCCCTGGATATTACATCAACGTCTTCAACGTCTTCAACTCTAATCTCCACAAATTTTGTTTGCTCATACACTTTGCTTTGTAAACTGTATATTTATTTAACTAATCTACTCGATTCACTTTACTGTATTGCGCTATACTTTTACTAATTGAAGTTTGTCATCACTTTAGTTCATTTAAATTGGCATAAAGACATGTACAGAATAGAATATCTATTTAGACAGGGTCTGTTTAATCGTGGAAACATGCCCTTGTAAAACTTGTAAAATAAACAAGGACGACATAATTCCGCCGACGGTTGCGAGAGGATGAGCTCGTTCTATCTATGATTTTATTTTATTAATATGGCATCACGTGAATTTGCATGATTGTGTGTACCGAGAAATCATTTTTGGCAAAGGCATACGCCTGACGACAAATGCAAGAAACAACAAAATAATTATCAAATGTATCAAAAGGTCATTTAAATAGAAATTGTGAACCTGACACAAGTGCTGCATATGTGACGGACAACGCCGCAAAATATCGGATCAAGGCAAAACCAAATGTAAATCGCATTGCTGGCGATGACGGCAATCCTACATTCCAATCAAAGAATCGAGATCAGCAAACAATAAGAGAAGTATTTAACTCTGGATTGAAATTCCATTCATACGCCATCCACCATACTGACCCAAACTCGCTTGTCAGATTATCATCTGTAAAATGAATAAAACTTTGTTGATTTAAAAAAGCTGTTTTATTACAAAAACTACGCTCATCAGAGTGTGCATACTTTGGCATGCATTTCGTAAATGTGTGTCCATAAAACATATAGACGACAATATAAGAGCAAGAACCTTTGCAAATAAATAATAAACTTGATCAATTTTGAAATAGAAGATAGTTTACAAATACGATGTTTGAAAGGTCATTTTCGGCAAAAGATTTCACAGGTATAATCAAAGTCAGTGAAACTACAGTGGTCGATTAAGACAATCTTGAGGTGAGGCTGAATTGATAATGCCGTCCCACGGGGGCGTTTAAGTTGGGAGTCACAAATGGTTAAACAATAATACCCAAAAAGGATATGGTTGTTGGTTGACGATTTGGACACGAGAAGATTCAACCCGTCGAATTTCCGTGCGTGCATTTCTCACCATGCAATCGTCACCGAGAATAAAGATACTGTTGTGTCGTAACACAATAATAAAAGAAGAAAATCAAATCGAGGTTGGTTTAACACAGAAAGTGTATTAACATCACACGTACAAAGGTAGGAATACCGGTATAACTAACTAGCACTCAGGCAGTGGAGTACTGTCGCTCCTTCTCACCGGTGCAGACATTACTGGCACTATATATTTATAGTCTGAACCGGTGTAATTTCCCTTATGCATAGAAAGGCCGGTATAACAGATATATTGTTATATTTTTATATATCAGTGGGTCGTCGTTCTTTTTAAACACAGCAGAAATTAAACCTAAGCATAAATAAACTAAATTGATTAGAAAGTTCGATCGCCATAGAACGTGTAAAAGGAAAAAAAATATATAACAATCGGAAACGATTAACGCAAGGTTAATAACTTTTTCTCGCGAATAAACACAAATATTTAAATCGATATTTGTTTGATCCAAATGAGATTATATCATTATCCGAGATCAAATTAAGCCAATATCGATACTAATCAACTTCAGTCGTCCTGTTATTACGTTCCAAAGGTATCAATAATTCAATAAAATAATTCACGCCCACCTTCCAGGTCCGTACACAATAACTAATGGAGTAATGCTACCATGGGAATATGAAATTTACAAGCAGTTCTCAGTTGGGAGTGATGGCGACATTGCAGTACTTGCAGAGAAGTATCAACGTCTGACTACATACAGCGCCTAGTATTTTTAAATGACACATATTCAAAACCAGCTCCTATCACTATTTTTTTTCTTTTTTTATTGTTTTCAAGGCAATTTTATGGAAATATTTTGAAATCTAGAAAATACATTCAAATTCCTTTGAATGTCTGCTTCATCTTTTTTTACGTCAAACCAAAATTACAGTAAATATTAAATTTTTAATAACACAAGCAATTTTGAGTTGGTTTTATTTGTGGACCACCAAAATATCATTGTGGGTCCCCAATTTGTTATAGTTTGCCTGTGGACCCCCAGAAATATTCCATGGACCCCTAGGGTCCATGTAAATCGTGGTTAAAACCATTAGATGCCAGTATTAGTACATTTTCCGTCTATCCGGAGAAAATTGCTGTGCTAGTAATGGTTCTAATTAATGTGCCTTTATGTTTGGCACAGGGTCAGTTTTAATGTGAATGAAATCTATATTTCGGACAAAAAATAATAACTGCTTTAATCTGGAAATCTCTCTCTCTCTCTCTCTCTCTCTCTCTCTCTCTATATATATATATATATATATATATATATATATATATATATATATATATATATATATATATATCACACACACACCGACCGACATTAGACAGAACAGATACTATACATTAAAATATTTATTTCCACAAAAGATAAAAATATTATATGATGAACAAACTAGGCACAAGGCCAATCAAAGGTGTGAGGATAATGGTTGTCGTTGGTCACCCTTAGTCACAAATACTTATAATTGCCTATCCTACATTTGTCAAGAATCATACCAGTCACCACAATACCACATTCATTCCAGGGGTTGCTCTACTTAAACTAAACCCAATTTTTAAAAAGGTGTATCTAAACATAAAATATAGACAGATATAACACTTTAAGCCTTGCCCGTGCACAAGGAAATGGAAAAAGTGGTACTGTTCGTCTTTCATGCTCTTATTTAAAAGCAAATAAAATTATTTTCAAATAATAGCAACGGGTAGATGATGATGATGATGATGATGATGATGATGATGATGATCATCATCATCATCATCATCATCATGATTATAATAATGAACAAAAGAAAAAAGGGAAAGTGTGAGAAAAAAAAATAAAAACAATTGAAGAAAAATTTTAAAATGAGAACGATTGAGGCAGAATTAAAGATTTAGAAGTTATAGAATATGTAGTTGCGTAATAATGCATAAAACGAGACTCTAAGTTTCAAAGATAGCGACAGGTTTGTCAATTGCGGTATGGAAGCACGAAATTGATACAATACTTCCGCTATTCTTCAGGACTGTTTAGTTACATATTTGAACAAAATATTTTTTTTTATTAATATATTTTTCTAATATATTTACGTCTTCTTTTTTAAATGTACTACAGTTAAATATACTTTATTTAAATATACTTTATTTACATATACTTTATTTACATATACTTTATTTAAATATACTTCATTTACATATACTTTATTTACATATACTTTATTTACATATACTTTATTTAAATATACTTTATTTAAATATACTTTATTAAAATATACTTTATTTACATATACTTTATTTAAATATACTTTATTTAAATATACTTTATTTAAATATACTTTATTTAAATATACTTTATTTACATATACTTTATTAAAATATACTTTATTTACATATACTTTATTTACATATACTTTATTTAAATTTGCTTTATTTAAATATACTTTATTTACATATAATTTATTTAAATATACTTTATTTACATATACTTTATAAAAATATACTTTATTTACATATACTTTATTAAAATATACTTTATTTAAATAAACTTTATTTACATATACTTTATTTACATATACTTTATAAAAATATACTTTATTAAAATATACTTTATTTACATATACTTTATTTACATATACTTTATAAAAATATACTTTATTAAAATATACTTTATTTAAATAAACTTTATTTACATATACTTTATTTACATATACTTTATAAAAATATACTTTATTTACATATACTTTATTAAAATATACTTTATAAAAATATACTTTATTTAAATATACTTTATTTAAATATACTTTATTTAAATATACTTTTTAAAAATATACTTTATTTACATATACTATATTAAGATATACTTTATTTACATATACTTTATTAAAATATACTTTATTTAAATATACTTTATTTAAATATACTTTATTAAAATATACTTTATAAAAATATACTTTATTTAAACATACTTTATTTAAATATACTTTATAAAAATATACTTTATTTAAATATACTTTATTAAAATATACTTTATTTACATATACTTTATTTAAATATACTTTATTCAAATATACTTTATTTGCATATACTTTATTTAAATATACTTTATTCAAATATACTTTATTTAAATACACTTTATTTACATATACTTTATTTAAATATACTTTATTTACATATACTTTATTTAAATATACTTTATTTAAATATATTTATTTGCATATACTTTATTTAAATATACTTTATTTACATATACTTTATTTACATATAATTTATTTAAATTTACTTTATTTACATAAACTTTATTTAAATTTACCTTATTTACTTATACTTTATTTAAATATACTTTATTTACATATACTTTATTCAAATATATTTATTTGCATATACTTTATTTAAATACACTTTATTTACATATACTTTATTAAAATATACTTTATTTACATATAATTTATTTAAATATACTTTTTTACATATACTTTATTTACATATACCTTATTTACATATACTTTATTTAAATATACTTTATTTACATACACTTTATTTACATATACTTAATTTAAATATACTTTATTTACATATACTTTACTTACATATACTTTATTTAAATATACTTTATTTAAATATACTTTATTTACATATACTTTATTTAAATATACTTTATTTACATATACTTTATTTACATATACTTTATTTAAATATACTTTATTTACATATACTTTATTTAAATATACTTTATTTACATATACTTTATTCAAATATACTATATTAAAATATACTTTATTTAAATATACTTTATTTAAATATACTTTATTTAAATATACTTTATTTAAATATACTTTATTTAAATATACTTTATTTACATATACTTTATTTACATATACTTTATTTAAATATACTTTATTAAAATATACTTTATTTAAATATACTTTATTGAAATATACTTTATTTAAATATACTTTATTAAATATACTTTATTTACATATACTTTATTTAAATATACTTCATTTAACCGTACTTTATTTACATATACTTTATTTAAATATACTTTATTTACATATACTTTATTCAAATATACTTTATTAAAATATACGTTATTTACATATACTTTATTGCAATATACTTTATTAAAATATACTTTATTTATATATACTTTATTTTAATATACTTTATGTAAATATAATTTATTTACATATACTTTTTTTATATACTTTATTTAAATATACTTTATTTACATATACTTTCTTTACATATACTTTATTTATATATACTTTATTAAAACTGTCGCAGTCTATTCCGATCCTCACCGATTTAAAAAAAAAAACTAATTTTTATTGTTAACTAATTTTACGTTTTTTTCAACCCTCCTTCTATTAAAATATATAAAAATACGAAAACTTTCGTTATCAATGGATTTTTTTGTTTTTTAATCGCATAGAAATATCTAAACAATTTGACAAAATATGAAAATTGTTATTTGAAAAATATATGCGATTAAGGAACACAAAATCGATTGATACAGAAAGTTTATATAGAAATTTATATTTTATTTTATAGAGGCTAAAAAATAAACATAAATCATGGATAACTATAAAAATAATATTTTTTAAATCGGCGAGGATCGAATAGATTACGCAGGTTTAAATAAAGTATATGTAAATAAACTATATTTAAATATACTACATTTAAAAAGAAAACGTAACTATTTTCGGAAAAAAACGTAAATATGTTAGAAAAATATATATCAACCAAAAAAATTTGTACAAAAATGTTAGTAAGCTGTCTTGACGAATAGCGGAAGTATTGTGTCAATTTTATGCTTCCATACGTAAACTGACAGACCTGCCGCCATCTTTGAAACTTAGGGTCTTGTTTTTGTGACCATTACCTGCAGTTGTAGTGGTAAAGAGAAAAGAATGAATTATAAACCTTCTACTCTCACCCCTTTCAAGAGTTACCTATTCCCCAGGGCAGTTGCTCATTTTTGTTATTGGACAAATGTATTTTCGCGCCTTTAGATCTAGAAGAAAATGAGACGAATTGTACATTGCCAAGACCACGGTGGGGTTCAGAGCAGTAAGTCTGGAAATGAGGGGGGAGGCGCAATTTTAGTCGCTTTCGTGATGGCACAATTCTGTCGCCGGTAATTGATTTACAGACGACAAAAAGGCCATCAAAATTGAATTCTCTCACCTTTCTTTTAGTGAGGTTTAAAAAAAACGGCATATCATCCCTTTGTGGAGTACTTTCTTTACGTTTCATCAATTCCCTAGTAAAACTAAGCTGCTCTCCTTTAACAATTACAAGATGCCTCTCCAGCCCCCTATATCCATGATAAATAGCACCATACCTGGGAATTCTACCTTGAAACTCCTCGGCCTAACATTTGCGGGCAATATGAACTCGAACAAATACATAAAGGCCACTGCAAAGGCTGCTGCAAAGAAGGTGGGTTCCCTCTATCGAGCTAGAAGACTACTCACGCCTAAGAGTATCCTGAACCTTTACAAGGCCACCATCCGCCCATGCATGGAGTATTGTTGCCACACCTGGGCTGGTGCATCTACCACTAGTCCCTCCCTCTTGGATAGAGTCCAAAAAAGAATTGTCAATCTGATCGGTCCCACTTTATCAACTAAACTCCAGCCCCTGTCTCCTTGCCACAATGTTGCATCACTGTACCTGTTTTACAAATATTTTAATGGAATGTGTTCTGATGAACTTGTTTCACTAGTACCCCCTCGATGTAAATATCTCCGATAAACCCGCTTAACAATAATATCTCACCTCTACACTGTTGTTGTCCTTAAATGCCAGAAAGCTTTCTATTCTAATAATCTCTTCCCTCGAACAGCTGGACTTTGGAATTCCCTTCCTGCTGCCTGCTTCCCTGGCTGTACTTATATGCAGAAGTTTAAATGTAACATAAACAAATATCTTGTTAATCTTTCCTAGACATAGCCCCAAATAGTAGCCCCTTGCGTCCAAGTGACGATACG
>NC_136517.1:76587355-76594855 GCF_053919585.1 Euprymna scolopes | reverse complement strand
GATTTTTTAATAATTTCATTCGGTTTTTTCTATTTTTTTTCTTTAAACATATATATATATATATATATATATATATATATATATATATATATATATATATATATATATATATATATAAGTGAAAATGTATGTCTGTCTTTCTCTATGGCAGTTAAGGAAGACTATTATACAGAAAGGCATTACTTTACAAATCCACACTTTTTAATATATACATATGCACATAAACTTATGAACTGTACACAGAGCCCGAGCAAAGCCGGGCGGAACTGCTAGTATATATATAAAAGTGAACGTGTCTGTGTGTGTGTGTGTCTGTCTGTCTGTCTGTCTGTGTACATTTCCCTACGCAATAACTCTGCCAATTTTCAGTCTACAGACTCGAAATTTGATATATAGGGTACTGAGATTTGGGAAAATTTTCATAATCGGTTTTCGGTCAGAAATGTGGCTATTAAGGGGTCAAAGTTCAATGAGTTGACCTTTGAGAACTCTACCAATCTCTTCCACCAATTTTGGGTATAAACAATTGAAATTTTAGATATAGGTTCATTGGACATGGATCTAACTTAATAACTTGATTTGAGCCCAAAACATAAATGTTAAGGGGTCATAATAGGGGTCAAAGTTTAAAAACGTTGCTGCTTTTTTTTTGGGGGGGGGGGGACTCAACATACACTTCCAAACATCCGAGCAACGCCGGGCTGAAATGCTAGTATATATATATATATATATATATATATATATATATATATATATATATATATATATATATAAGGAATTCTGTCTGTGAGTTTGTTCCCTATTAACTCGAAAACGGATGGGCCGATTTTTTTTATTTTTACACGAAGGCAGTTTTTGTGCCTGGCAGTGTTCCTAGATGCTTTTTGTATCAGATTTTCTTCGATAACTATCGATAATCTATAATCGAAATAATCCGATGAAAGAAAGAAATATGCGATTTTTACAAAAGTTAACCTGACATCACTAGTACATATGAGAAGTTTTCTTACCACACAAACCAAAGGGCCGACATATAAAATAAACAGTGGGATCTTTGATATGACAGGGGCGTGTTCAAAATGAATATTTCTGTTTAAAGTGCATAAAACATGATATTTCACTTTTGCATTTTAAACTTTAATTCAAGCCATTATATAAAAATGATTTTATAAAATCAACAGTAGTTTCTCTACAGTGCAACGTACACTACAATGTATTGTGGACTAAGTAATTACGGGCAAGCATGTAGACCTTTCTCCCAGTGCACCGCGATGGGTCCCCAACTAGAGCAGGCAATCAATCGATTTGATCGAAAAATGGACTAGTTTCTCGGTTTCAACAATAATAAAAATGTGGGAATGTGAAACATTCGTTGATCATCATTCAATCCCAGGTAACATTGGGTCTCCCTGTTATCAAAATAGAACACGTATGTAAAAATACGTTTTGAAGCCATCCATTGTAAAGAATAAACAATTTAGAATAATGCTTATCGATATATTTCGGCGAAGAAACTCGCCCTTATCAAGATTTTTTTCTCTTACACCTCATGGTGGTACTTTAAGGCGGGACAAGTTCGTTTTGTTGTTGTGCAACGGCGTTTTTCTTTATTTGTTTTTTAAGTCCAGTAATGCACTTGGCGTGTGCTAAATAAATAATTGTTTTGTTTCCTGTTTACAAGGCGTTTATAAACAGGAAACCAAGATAGAACACTATATAAAAATACGTTTTGAAGCTATCCGTTGCAAAGAATTAAAGATTTAAAATAATTCGCCGAAATACATCGATAAAAATTATTTATAAATTACTAGCAAGACCCGTTAACCGGCGTTGCCCGATGGAAGCATGGTAGATCAAGAACAGAATCGTTACTGGCGACCGTGGCCTTAATGAAATAATCTGGCATCCATTGTCGGCATTGGTTTTCAGTGGCTGCTAGTTAAAAGGTTTAATCTTTATAACTTATGAAAAAATAGAATAAATAATTTCTTTCATTTTTATAAACCCAAAAATAATTAGTCAAATTCTTAATATTTTTGTGACTAAAATAAGAATTAAGCTACGGGCACATCCATTTTTTACTTGCAAAAACAGGAAAGACAAAGAGAGAGACACATATATATATATATATATATATATATATATATATATATATATATATATATATATATATATATATATATATACAGAGAGAGAGAGAGAGAGAGATATGGGGGATAATGGATTTATTTATTTTCTTGTTTCGAGTATTTGTTTTGGGTTTTTTTTTTCTAAACCTTTAACAGGTATATGTTCTTTACGTTGACTTTAACTCGAGTGCTTATTTATTTATTTATTTGTTTATTTATTTATTTATTAGTTTATTTATTTATTTATTTATTTGTGTATTTATTCATTTATTTGTTTATTTATTTGGTTAATTATTTATTTATTTATTTGTTTATTTATTCATTTATTTATTTGCTTATTTATTTATTTACTTATTTATTTATTTATTTGTTTGTTTATTTATTTATTTGTTTATTTATTTATTTATTTATGTGTTTCTTTATTTGTTTATTTGTTTATTTATTTGTTTATTTATTTATTTGTTTATTTATTTGTTTATTTATTTATTTATTTATTCGTTTATTTATTTATTTAATTGTTTATTCGTTTATTTATTTATTAGTTTATTTATTTGTTTATTTATTTGTTTATTTATTTATTTATTTGTTTATTTATTTATTTATTTGTTTATTTATTTATTTGTTTATTTGTTTGTTTATTTGTTTATTTATTTGTTTATTTGTTTATTTATTTATTTATTTATTTATTTTACTAAAAATTGAGTTTTGTCTATGTTTTAGCGCACTGAGCGAGAAGCGATTGTAATTTTTGGTGTGTATTTTCTACAAAAGATTTTTTTAAAAATTACTATACACATGTGCAAAAATATTTTATTGTTTAGAAAGTCAACGTTAGTAATTAAGTGTTTCAGAAGAATTGGTTCGAAATAGTGTATCACCCACCACCCCCTCTTCCTCCTCCTACTTCTTCCTCTTCTCCCTTTTCTCCTCCTTTCTTTCATCCTCTTTTTCTTGTCTTTTCTTCTTCCGTTACTTTTTCTTGTCCTCCTCCTTCTTTTTATTATTATTATTATTATTATTATTAGTAGTAGTAGTAGTAGTAGTAGTAGTAGTAGTAGTAGTAGTAGCTCACAAGGAGCTTTCACACAGGTCATCAAAATCTCTCCTTCAAAACAACCTGTGATGTTCCTTGGAAGCTGAGTGACAACAAGTCTCCCTAGTTTTTCCAGTACTCTTCACCTCTTTTATCGACATTTGCAAATAAATTTGCGTTATTGTAACAGCCGCTTACCATTGATTCCTCGCTGGCAGAGGCCATTGGTCTCCGCTGGTATTTGAGTGGCAATAAGTCACCCCCAAGGTCCTAGTTCTCTTCGCACTTGTCCAGCGGAGGTCTGATCGGTGCTCTCTCCTCGGTCTTTTCATCCTCCTTGATCCTTTTCGACTATTTGACATCTCTTTTAGTGGTACGATAATGGGACAATGGTGAGATGGAGACGGAGATAGCGAACTTGTGGGCATGAAGTTTCAATGTCATTATTATTATTATTATTATTATTATTATTATTATTATTATTATTATTATTATTGGCTCACAAGGAGCTTTCACACAGGCCATCAAAGATCTCTCCTTTTTCAGTTTGTTGTAACTCTTGTTTCATGTCTTTCAACCATTCGGCATTTCTGTTGTGTTCCCGTTGTTCTCCCATACCTTACCCCAACGCACTTGTGTTTCTGTTGGGTTTGGGTCGTTCTGTTTTTCTTTCGTTCACGTTTTGGTAGAAGTGGCTTTAATTGTTTTCAAATGTCCTGTTCTGCTTGCACTGTTCAGATTTGTATCTACATCGTCTTAATCTTCTTTTCATTTGCTGCTATTTTTTATTCAGATCTTCGTGTTTCTTGTTTAACCTTTCCCTGTTGGACACATTTTCAATTTTCTCCATGTCACTTTCTTCCTGTTTATCGTTTTGTCTTCTTTTTTATATTTGTTGATTTGGATTCCTAGCCTCATTTCCCATCCAGGTTTTGTCAGTCCATTATTTTCTGGACCTTTTTTCTGTTTTGAACTTTATGCTTACCATCTTGGCACTTGCGTTGATTAAATTGTTTAGGTCAGTGATTGTGCCTGTTGTAGTGTGTTTACATTGTCTGTTTCTGTTCTTACTTTCTCTTGGTTCCTTAATGATGGGAGCTTTGTTTTTTTCTCGTTCATGAACTGTATTATTTTTTTTTTCATTTCTTCTGCTTGGCCCTCTGTTTCATTGTTTTCGATTTCCTCGTTCGTAGAGTCTAGTCTTTGCAGGTCCTCTGTTTATGCTGTTTCAACTTTTCTGGCTTCTACACGTGTGGTACAGTGGGGAGGGGCTTCATTATCAATTTCATTATTTTTCGCTGTATTCCGTTAGTTCCAGTTTTGAGAGCCATCCTCTCTTGGGTATCAGTCTTGCTTGGTCTGCAGTTCTGTCGTATGGTAGTCATTGCAAATTCTTCTTCTTCTTCTTCTTCTTCTTCTTCTTCTTATTATTATTATTATTATTATTATTATTATTATTATTATTATTATTATTATTATTATCTCTGGCTGTTTATGCAAGGCTGGTGGCATCAGAGGCGTAAACTACAGCCGACTGGTATTTCCGTCGATAATGGCGCCTGCACGGGCGAACGTATTGTTGGCGCAGAGAAGCTGGTCTGAGATTCGCCGCTCATTATTTTGTCGTTGATACAACGCGTTCAGCTATATCGGCAGCGTTTCGTTAAGTACCACCTGTTGACTGTGAGCTTCTCTTGGATGCGTAATTGCGGCACATGGCCACCGAGGACAAGCACTTGGACGCGAATCCACTTGCTGTAATCGCATACAACTGCAATCGTTACGCATAAGTACATGTCTTATCAAATGCATTAGTGATGGAAAAGAAACTAGTGTAGTCTACCAAGACAGAAGATCAATTGTAACGTGGGAAGTTAGTAGTATTAAATAATATTTTTCAATAATTTTTATTCAACAAACAGTAATAGCGACCTAATTATTAAAGTAGATTTCGATACACATTGAATACAGAGTTCTTTAATAAATAGTATACTTAGAAATCATGCTTGCATAAATTGTATATATTTCCGTTTTCATATGAAAATTAATTTCTGTAATCGGGAATTTTTGTGTATATCAAGTAAATTTGGAATAAACAAACAGATATACGAATTTATATATACAGGGTGCTCCAAAAGAAGCTGATGGTTAAAATAAATTCATAACCTTCTTAATTTTTTATATTTTTCTTTTATTTTTTTCGGATCATCTAGAGTAACCCTTCCAAGGTCATCATGAATCGTTACCCTACCGAGGAGCATATATTTATCGTAGAGTCGTATTTTCGGTTGAAGGAGTCAATATCAGAAACTCAGAGAGAATTTTGACGAAACTTCAACACAAGAAATTCCCCTACTCCCAATGCAATAAAACCAGCCACAATAAATGCCCTTAAAAACAATATAGAGGAGGAAATTAGGTCCATAAGCCCTGAAACATTAAGTGATGTGCTGGACAATGTCCTGCAGAGAGCACAAGAGTGTGATAATGAAAATGGTGGACATTTGAGTAACATCATTTTTCATAACTAAAATTAGACCTTGTGAAAAACATACCCTGAGTTAAGTTGTGTAAATAAAATTAGAATAAGTAGATAATGTTATCTTACTATACTTTAAAAAAAATACGGAGGGACTCATCTACCTACATATTAAAATTGGTAAGCATAACTTAAATATTGAGGAAGTTAATAAAATTTAAAATCCGTCAGCTTCTTTTGGGACAGACTGCATTGAGTAACATAATTCATAATTGTGAATTAAAAAATCAGTCTCAAAAGGAAAGACAAACAAAATCAATTAGATTGTACGCTCGTTTCAGAAACGATGTTCATTTTATTTAAATTGATATTGATAATAATTTGGGGAAAGTTTTGTCCTTTACAAACAAAATCTCTTCATCAGCAAAAATGGGGGGGGCAGTTAAAGACACCAAAATAAAACTAGCATTTTAATCGTACGTAACGCAGATATTCCTTTTCTTTATCTCCATTATAAAATCTGTTCCAATTTCAGTCGGTCTACATTTTGGCATGCTGTTATATTTGAATATTACAGATATTTCCACCGCTTGGAAACATATCACCGAAATGGATTACGAAAACGCTCTCATACATTTTAAACACATTTTAAATATGTTTTAAGTATTTTACATTTTGAATACTTTCTGAAGAGGGCGCTTTGTATAAAACACACGATGTGATGACATATGCCCGGCCTAATACTAGACAAAACAGTCATGAAAGGCCAAGGTGGATAGGAAGATCGAGGAGGGAAAATACTGACGAAACATTCACTGGAATGGTGCAGAGACTGATACATTTGGCGGTTTATTTGTATCCAAATTCCTAAGAAGACTAATGGTTGCTGCTGGTGAAAAATTAATAGTGAGCGCAGTTGCGATAGCACTACATGGTTTGCAATGGTTATCGAACATTTATAAAATGTAATATGTTATGGATGTGAAATAAAAGAATATTGGATTTCTTCATCTATCCCTGGTAGCGCCGGATCTTCTCCCTAATCGTGTGATGACCTCCATTACACTAACATGTAATGGAGGTCGTCACACGTTTCTCAGCAATACATTATTTATACTAGGTCCTCACTTTATAAAGATAAGTATTTAGCAAAAGGTGTCACGTGGTATGTTTAGTCTTGGGAATGATTCAAGCAAAGATATCTTACCCTATTAGCAAATACTGTAACCATTATGCCAATTAGACAGTCAACACTAAGTAAATAAGAGGAGATAAGTCAATCCTATTTCCATTTAAATAAATTGTGGCTTTACTATGGCATCTATTATTTACACCAATAATTTCCTTAGTCTCTCCAGCAATAAGCAATGGTGGGGTTGGGACACGCCCACGAAGACCTTTAGAATCATTTACAGATATTTCCACCGCTTGGAAACATCTCACCAAAATGGATTACGAAAACGCCCTAATACATTTTAAACACATTTTAAATATATTTTAAGTATTTTACTTTTTGAATACTTTCTGAAGAAAACGCAACGTCAAAAGGTAATTAGTCTATGATTATCAAGATTATTCAAGCCAAAATGTGTGTCAGGTAAAATATGCTTTAGAATAATAAAAAAAAATTTTTTTTATTACATTTTGCCCCCAAACAAGGCACAGTGCTAGTTTGATGAGGAGGCTACTACCAGGAACATAAGTTGCAGTGATAGTAGGGAGTTGGGCAGCAAGATGTCTGTTTACATTACATTTGAACTTCTGCATGTCAGTACAGTCGGGGAAGCAGGAACCTGGAAGGAAATTCCAAAATCTAGTAGTTCTTCATAGAGTAGAAGGTTTTCGGAAATCTGCGAAGG
>NC_136517.1:76449855-76584855 GCF_053919585.1 Euprymna scolopes | reverse complement strand
TTTTTTTTTTGTTTCTTCTATTTTCTTTCGTTCCTTCTTACCGTGATTATAAGGAGACAAATAAAAGGCATCTTCCTGATACGCTCGTGTCGTCGTTTTTCTTTCAAGCTGATAGAAATATCACGCAAGGTTTTGTCATTTCTTTGTTATTTTCGCCGTATTGAGCCACCATAACTTCTGAGAAACATTGTTGCGCGTTGCATACATCATTTTCATATTTCATTTGTTTCGAACGGATTCCTTTCTATAACGCTCGTTCCCAATTTAACCCGATTTTTACGATCATAGTTTTTAGAATCACGCATAAAAGACATGATCCTTGACGACGAAGTAATCATTTCATGTATATATATATATATATATATATATATATATATACTTCATTTACTCACATAAATTTAGTATACGAAAGTATAGATTTATGCGTAAACTTTAAGTATTTACTTCAAAAGTGCTCAATACGTAGGTAGAGCTAGTTAGTAATTTATAAAATATATATGGCGATTAAGCTACACTGAATATTCTTCGTTTCATCCACCATAAGATTCGTCAGGCTTATGATATATATATATATATATATATATATATATATATATATATATATATATATATATATATGCCATCAGCATACAAAAGTCGGAGTACATAAGCACCCCAAACCCCAACGACCTCACCTTCAGACCCATAGTAGCAGGACCATCATGCCCAACAAGCAGACTTAGCAACCTAATAAATATACTATTACAGCCCTTCACCAATCTAGTCAGAAGTTTTGTAAGAGATGACACACACTTCCTTAGCTCCCTACCACAAACAGTAGACGATCGGACAATACTAGCCACATTCGATGTTAGCAGCCTATATAGCAATATCCCACATAACTTAGGAAAAGAAACTATCTCATATTGGATTGACAAACATACACAGACTTTACACCCCAGATTCAATAAGCAATTCGTGATTGATAGCATTGACATAATCCTCAATAACAACTCCTTCCAATTCAATAATGACAACTACATCCAAATACTAGGCACAGTAATGGGTACTAAAATGGCACCGACATATGCCACCCTTACACTCGCCTTCCTAGAAGAGACCCTTTATGAAAGGATAGAGCAAAAGTACGGACACAATATAAAAACACTCTTCATAAAATCTTAGAAAAGATACCTAGCCGACTGCTTTATCCTCTGGAGAACCACATGGGGGGATATCAGAGAACTCCACTTTGCTACAAAATCTACACCCAAAAATAAACTTCATACTAGAACAAAGTCCCATAGAACTACCTTTCCTATACATCTTAGTAACAATCAAAAACAACAACATAATCACAGACATCTACCACAAACCCACAGACACTCAACAATGCCTCCACTTCAAAAGCCACCATCCTAAAAACTGTCTAAATTACATTCCCTACTCCCTAGCACGTAGAGTCTGCACCATATTAACAGACAGACACCTCCGTTTGACTAGACTGAATGAAGTACAAATAACACTGCAGAAAAGAGGATATCCACTACCACTAATACAGAAAAGTATTGAACTGGCTGAAAAAATTCCAATAGACCAACTAAGAATCCCAAAAGAACACAACAAAGAACAAATTTTCGCATATGTTTCCACACACAACACAAACATCCCAGAACTATTCACACAGATAACAAAAAACCTTATCCTCCTCAGTCAGAACGACAAACTAAACAACATACTTAAAACAGCAAAAATAATAAAAACTTAAAACACATCCTAACTTCCTCAAAACTCGTATGTGACATAATAATAGAAGAATAAAATAAAACTCGTTCCACATACTACAAAAGGAGTTACAAAATGCAACAAACCGCGATGTGGAGTATGTGACATAATAATAGAAGGTAACACATACACATTCAAAAACCCAGCACAAACATTCAAAATAAAAAAGGATCTAAATTGCACTTCCAGAAATGTAGTATATGCACTAAGATGCACAGCATGCAACAAATCCTACATAGGCGCCCCAAAAATTTCAGCAATAGAGTGGCCTTACATAAGAGCAACATCAAAACTGCAGATAACAAACACCTCTATGTTTCAAAACACGTACACACATGCAGTGGAAACAGCTTCAAAATAATGCCAATCTTCCAAACAGACAATTATTTTTATTTACTTACACAGGAAAAAAACTTCACAACAAGATTCACTCCTGAACTAAACAGAGCCTAATATCAACACACCAAAACATGAAATGCAAGGCACACTCGCATGCACATCCCTATACATATACACACCCACACATGAATCAGAACCGACACATTAAAACACACGCGCGCGCATACAACCACACACAGACATTACACCCCTATCTCTAATACAACACACTGAACAACACCAACCCTACTTAACCTCGAAACCAACAACACTAGGAAATACCTAGACCCATAGTATAATATCTGTTCCAACACCTCGCTCCCCCTTCAATCAGTGGAGGAGAAATCTCTCATGACTGAGACAACCATCATCCCTTCTATCATCCCCCTCCCATACCTATACCCCTCCAATTCGCCCCTCCCCTTTGGGGAACGAGATCTTCCCCACACTAGGAACCGATCCTATGTCTGGCCATACCCACATGGGGAGACAAATAAATAGAAACATTAAAAAATACCCTATGCATATTTTTAAATACACCCCTCTATCTAAACAAACATAATATAAAGAATACCCGAACAGTCTATGACTGAAACGAAAAATCACAATACTAAAATCTAAGAATCCAAAAAATAAATATCAAAATAGAATGAAAGCACCCCTACCCTTATTTCAGAAGAGCTGGTCCCCCCCCTCCTTACACATACACATTAGTAACGACCTTGGATAACAGTTACCTTCCTAGGGAAGCAAATAACTTCATAATACTATAAAACAGTACACACATTCTTCAAACCAATAAAAGAAAACACACACACACACTAACCTAAAGGAAAAGAAAAAACACAAGCAGAAAGAGAGAGTGGGAGAGAGAAACACAACACAGGAGTGACCACAGCCCAATAAAGCAGTAATAAAAATTGAACATTCCAATGAATAGTAGACACTTACACGTTTCCACGTCTTGAAAACATTTCAAATGAACTACGAAAATGCTATTTTTATATCTCCAACACATTTTGAAAATAATTTCTGAAGAGGATGCTTCGCAGAACGTCTGAAACGCGTTAAAAACAATTTCAATTATTTAAAAACATTATTACAATGATCTAAACATAATTCTCAATGAAAAACCAAGACACGGAATAATAAAATAATGTTAAAACATACACATTGTTGGTGACCACCCCCTTATTATTTAAATATATATATATATATATATATATATATATATATATATATACATATATATATGTACATATACATATATATATATATATATATACACATATATACACATATATATATGTATATATATGCATACATATACATGTACATATACATGTATATATATATTCATATACATGTATATATATACTTATACATGTATATATATACATATACATGTATATATATACATATACAGGTATATATACATATACATGTATATATACATGTACATGTATATATATATGTATATATATGTATATATATATATGTGTATATATATATATGTATGTATACAAGTTAAAAAAGCATTTCATCCAAAGCGTCACAATTGTTAAAAAAAATGTTTTTACTATAGGCTTTAAAAATAAAGGTACAAGATTCAATTTGAATTTTATTTATCTTCAAAGTGCACTTTTATAAATTTTAATTTAACTTGAATAAAAAAATTACCTTGGATTTATTTTATGCAATGTATATTCTGTTGCACTATTAAAAAATCATTGAAAATTTTATATGTATATCATTAATTGCTAGATGAAAGAAACACCTTCCATTAACGCGATTCCTTTGGATTTTACTTTGAAAATTTAATCAGCTATTTTGGATTTTATCATTATTTGGACATTTTACCTTTCACCAGACCATCCATTCACGTAAAATTACCTTTTTCTTCCTCTATTCCGTCTGGTTCACTATTTTTTACCAAGTAAGATCTATGACTTACTTGTAATTTCATTAAATACTTTTGCAAGCAAAATCCGTTCCCACATTTTGCTAATCCCTACCCTCTGATGAGAAGGAAAATATATCTTCGAAACTCCGCGGATTAAGGACTATCCATTTATTTTGTGCTTGTTTTTTTACCTCTTTTTCAAAGTGCTTTTTAACATGTTTTATTAACCACTTGTTCTTTATATATATATATATATATATATATATATATATATATATATATATATATTTATATAGTCATCCACATACAGTACTGTTTCGCTGTTTCACAGCTCATCAGTGCGGCTAGACAGGCAACTACCTCAAGCCAGGATTGAAACCCGACCGTTTATACGGCAGTCAAGGCTTCTAACCATTACGCTATTGGCGGCTGCTTGAACGCGTAGTGAGTTTAACGATGTTTTGATATCGTCCGAAATACCTCCGCTCGATTTGTTTACACAAAGAGCGTCGCTTATATGCTAATGGTAATTCGTTTTTCACTTCTCAATATGCTCAACTCAAGGTGAGGAGCACTATAGTCATCCACATACAGTACTGTTTCGCTGTTTCACAGCTCATCAGTGCGGCTAGACAGGCAACTACCTCAAGCCAGGATTGAAACCCGACCGTTTATACGGCAGTCAAGGCTTCTAACCATTACGCTATTGGCGGCTGCTTGAACGAGTAGTGAGTTTAAAGATGTTTTGATATCGTCCGTTTGATATATATATATATATATATATATACAGAAGTAAGGTCTGACGAGGCTGTAAACATGGTCCAACATCTGAAACACATGTAACCAAACAGATAAAACGGATATAAAAATATAACACATATTTGCTCTGCAATAGTATTGAGCACTCTCTTCAGGTTTTTACTAATTACCAGTTTTACCATATATATATATATATATATATATATATATATATATATATATATATATATATATAGTGCATTTAGGCAGCATGTTTAATTTAGACATACATTGTTGAACACTACGGAGTGCTTTTGCTTAATCTTTTTTTTGTTTGTTGTTTTTTGTAATTTCTCAAAAACTATGTAACTTAATACCATTTTATAAATCACACTTTTAAACCATTAAACAATTTTAGTCAATTTAAGTCACGTTTTTACACGTTACAAACATTTTTTACACACGAGAGGCTTCACTATTTCAAGAAATTCAAATGTAATTTGCACTAAAGCATATAAAAGTATCAAGATTTTAAACAAAATAGCAATCAAAAACTGCTGACAGCTTAAGAAATAACTTGAAAGTAATTGCTTAGAACAAAGATAAAGAAAAAAGATGGATGAAAACGACTATGGAACTTTCTTACACAAATTCAACCGAAATATTAGAGAAATTACAAAAAAGGACGATTAAGCAAGAACACTTCGTGCTGTTCAACAATATATATATATATATATATATATATATATATATATATATATATATATATATATATATATATAATCCTACCAACAGTCAAGCTACGCTGAAGAGGAGTAGGGCTCCGAAACACGCGTGTCCGTAGATTACTGTTTTTAAAAATAATATATATATATATATATATATATATATATATATATATATAATTATCTGTTATAATAACTAAACACCTACAGGCACTAATGTTTCATCCTTTCGGGAATCTTCAGTGTAGGGTGTCACGAGTAACACCAGTCGACAGAATCAAACCAGGCAACACGAGCCATCTCTGGCTTAATTAGCAAAGGCCGTATCCATTCGCCTACCAGTAACCGCGTGAAATAATGCTGAAATTAAACATTTTATTTTTTAATGTTTTTCTACGGCAGTTAGAGTGATCTAATCATTATAATATGATCTATGCATAAGAACTAAATTGACCGAATTAATTCAACTGAAATTGCTCAATGATAAGAAAGGATAGAAAGAATAGTCGGCTGATGGTCTACTTGTGTTGCATGATGGGAACAATGCACATCCACTTTGCCTCGCATTCCTCACCCTAAACTATAAAAATGGCAGCTCAATCCAAAATAACGATTAAACCCGACACACATTCGAACAACACTTCACTTCCTCCCTTGAGGCCCGCATTTACAAATATCCGTGGACTTAGAACTAACTTAGACAGGGTAGAATCATTTCTTCTAGCAAACTCCCTGATAAAATTGTCTCTAAATTAAGTATATTTGCTGACGACATCACGTTCTATAACAGACACGAGTCGAAAACGAATGAACACGTATCCAAAGAAATAACAGAAACCCTAGAGGAAGAGCTCCCTTCTGTGGTTGAATGGAGACAAAACTGGATGGTCACAATTAATGCTGCTAAGGCTAAGCTTCTTTCCTGTTAAAACTACAATAAACCTTCTCAACCACTAAAAGCCATTTCTAATGATACATTACCTTAAATTAGTTCATTCTAACTCCCCAGATTTACGGAGAACATGGGTTGGAACATATACATTGAGTGCATTGCCAAGGCTGCTGCCAAGAAGGTGTACCGTGCAAGAAAGTTACTTATGCCTGAGAGTATCCTGTACCTCTACAAGCTTATAATTCGCCCATTTATGGAGTATTGTTGCCACATTTGGGCTTGCGCATTCGCTACTAGTCTCTCCCTCTTAGGCAGGATTAAAAATAGAGTTGCCAACTTAATAGGTCCCTTACTATAAGCTAGTCTTCAATCGCTGTCCCATCAACGAAATGTTGCATCCCTCTGCCTGTTTACAAGTATTTTAATGGTAAATGTTCCGACGAACTACAAGCACTTGTACCTCCTCGATGTAAATGCCGCGATAAACCTGACAAGCAGCAAAATCTCACCCTACACAGAAGAAATCCATAGATGTAAGAAAAACTTCTACTCTAACAGTTTCTTCCTTAGGACTGCTAGACTTTGGAATGGCCTTCCGGGTTCTTGTTTCCCTGACAGTACTTATATGCAGAAGTTCAATTGTAATGTTGACAGACATCTTGCTACTCAGCTCCCCATATAGTATCCCTACTAAACCCCTTGGCAAAAATATCTTTGAATTATAAATCTTATCCTCATATCTATTGTAAAATAATTTGGGCATAGTTTTAAATATTTAATATTGTGTTAGTCTTCTGTTTTTTTTTGTTGTTTTTATTATGTGTTAATCAGTCTACTTTTGCTTGACAGAAGAGTTTCCTCTTTAATTTGTGTTCAGTATATTTATGTACTTGACATAAGGACTGATTTTTTTCTTGTTTAGTTTGTTATGTAACCGTCTCTGTCACACTCAACCAGACATGAACGTAACAATATATATATATATATGAAGATATACATGGCAATTAAGCTACACAGAATATTTCATGTTTTATCCTCGTTAGAATTCGTGAGGCGTATGCAGTTTTTACTATTATTATTATTATTATTATTATTGTTGTTGTTGTTGTTGTTGTTGTTGTTGTCATTTCTGTTCACAAGATTGATGTTTAATCTCGATGGTTGAGCTGCAATAGCGGACTTCACCCAATGGTCTTAGGTATTGCAGCCACCCTATTTTCTCTATTTTATGTCCAACACTTTCCGAATGATTCTGGCAGTTCCACGTAAACAAGGTTTATGTAACATTTCTGCTGTTATTTCCAAATCCAACAGTTGTATCCATTTGTCAAAGTCTTTCGTCACCAATCACAATGCCCCCCCACTACAACGTGGATGACCTTTCTGTTTCCAAATCCTAACAATCTTATATTTCAAGTCGGAAGAATTGGTGCACTTTTCCTCTTACTTCTTCCCATTTTTCACGTTCTATGTCTTTTTTTTCAGCTTTTTTAAAGAAGTTTTAACGTTCGTTTTTCTGTTTTTATATTTAACATCGTTCGTTTGCCTTACGTTAGTTTTTTGTGTTTTTTTTTTCGATTTTTTAAAGTTTTAACATTTATTTTATATAAAATATTTAATAATTTGCTATTTAATATTTAAAAATATTTACTTCGCTTATTCTTATGTTTTGATTAACATTAACAAAACCAAGTACACACACCTCTAAACACCCGGGCAACGCCGGGTACCCCCCCTCTAGTATATATATAAAAGGCAAAATGTTTGTTAGTGCGTTTGTGCGTGTGTGTTTATATGTCTCGCAAAAACTATCCATACAAGCGAGGGATTCTTGCCAGATCGATATTATTTTTTAAGTTCGAACCTTCGGACGACAAATATCGAAAAATTGGCTAAAAACATGAATTCCTTCACCCTCAACAGGTCGCTTTTCTACAGGGAGGGGTAGCAAAAAAATCGTTCTTTCATTTTCTGTTTCTACCACTACTACTATTACTACTATGTCGTGACGTTTGACCTAGAAAACATTGACGTTAGTTTAACCACCATTTTATTAAAACATTTAATTTCATCAGTCCTCAATTCATTGTCTCTTTAGCGTCGGGGTAACGTGTCTGACTGTTTTTTTAGGCCTTAACGTCAAGGCTTCAGGTTCGAACCTACCTTCCTACCAAAACGTTTTTTCTTTTACACCTCCAAACACCCGGGCAACGTTTTTTTTTTAAATTTTAAACAGGGTTATTACTTCGCCCATTTTGTTTTGATCTACCCCCAACACACACATCTCCAAACACCCAGGCAACGCCGGGCAACCTCGCTAGTTAAAAATAAAAATGAATATTTTTTCTTTCGAATTTTCGAACAGTAAAATATTAATTTTCAGGAAATTGAACAGTTGCCTTTTTGTTTTGTTTTGTTTTTTTTTTTTGCTTTTCTTCAAGCCATGACAAGGATTACCGCCGCCGTTGCATGTAGGGCTAAGAAAAACAAAAAGAAGAAAAAAAATTGTCCAATTTCCTGAAGGCGATTATTTTACAATTCAAATATTAGAAAGAACAAAAAATTCAATTCTATTTTTAATCAATAGCAATAATTATCACAAACAATTTCACACTCGTCTGATTATTTTAACCATATATATTTTTTTTTATTTTAAGCATATATATTTTTTATTTTTTATTTTAAGCATATATATTTTTTATTTTTTATTTTAAGCATATATATTTTTTATTTTTTATTTTTATTTTAAGTTTATATATTTTTTATTCTTTATTTTAAGTATATATATTCTCATTTTTATTTTAAGCATATATATTTTTTATTTTTATTTTAAGTATATATATTTTTATTTTTTATTTTTTATTTTAAGTATATATATATGTTTTTATTTTAAGCATATATATTTTTTATTTTTTATTTTAAGCATATATATTTTTTATTTTTTATTTTAAGTATATATATTTTTTATTTTTTATTTTAACCGTATATATTTCTTATTTTAAACATATATATTTTTTATTTTAACCATATATATTTTTTAATTTTCATTTCAACAATATATACTTTTTATTTTTTATTTTAACCTTATATATTTTTTATTTTTTATTTTAACTATATATATTTTTTATTTTAACCATATATATTTTTTATTTTTTATTTTTACCATATATATTTTTATTTTTATTTTTACCATATATATTTTTTATTTTAACCATATATATATTTTATTTTAACCTTATATATTTTTTATTTTAACCATATATATTTTTTATTTTTTATTTTAACCATATATATTTTTATTTTTACCATATATATTTTTTATTTTAACCATATATATATTTTATTTTAACCTTATATATTTTTTATTTTTTATTTTAACCTTATATATTTTTTATTTTTTATTTTAACCATATATATATTTTATTTTAACCATATATATTTTTTTATTTTAACCATATATATATTTTATTTTTTATTTTAACCATATATATATTTTATTTAAACCATATATATTTTTTTATTTTTTATTTTAACCATATATATTTTTTATTTTCACCATATATATTTTTTTATTTTTTATTTTAACCATATATTTTTTATTTTTACCATATATATTTTTTTATTTTAACCATATATATTTTTTTGTTTTAACCATATATATTTTTTATTTTAACAAGATATATTTTTTATTTTTATTTTAACCATATATATTTTTCATTTTTTATTTTAACCATATATAAATTTTATTTTAATCATATATATTTTTTAGTTTTTATTTTAACAATATGTATATTTTATTTTAACAACATATATTTTTTATTTTTATTTTAACCATATATATTTTTTATTTTAACCATATATTTTTTTATTTTAACCATATATATTTCTTATTTTTTATTTTTACCATATATATTTTTATGTTTACCATGTATTTTTTTATGTTAACCATATATATGTCTTATTTTAACCATATATATTTTTTTATTTTAACCATATATATTTTTTATTTTAACCATATATATTTCTTATTTTTACCATATATTTTTTATGTTAACCATATATATGTCTTATTTTAACTATATATATTTTTTATTTTAACCATATATATTTTTTATGTTTTATTTTAAGTATATATATTTTTTATTTTTTATTTTAACCATATATATTTTTATATGTTATTTTAAGCATATATATATTTTATTTTTATTTTAAGTATATATATTTGTTATTTTTTATTTTTACCATATATATTTTTTATATGTTATTTTAAGCATATATATATTTTATTTTTTATTTTTATTTTAAGTATATATATTTTTTTATTTTAACCATATATATTTTTTATATGTTATTTTAAGCATATATATATATTTTATTTTTATTTTAAGTATATATATTTGTTATGTTTTATTTTAACCATATATATTTTTTATTTTAACCATATATATTTTTTATTTTTACCATGTATATTTTTTATTTTAACCATATATATATTTTATTTTAACTATATATATATGTTTTATTTTTATTTTAACCATATATTTTTTTATTGTAACCATATATATTTTATATTTTAACCATATATACTTTTTATTTTAACCATATATATTTTTTATTTTTTGCTAATCAGTTACAACTTATTGATGTGGACCAAGGCTGGGACCACGAAAAACTACTCAGGACATGGTATAGGTTTTAAAATTTTTAAAATATATTGAAAAGGGAACAAAATAGAGAGAAAAGGCTTAATTGTCAGTCAGATATAGTCTGAATCTCATATCCCCAAGTACTTTGCTCTCGATTCATATAGTATTTGGAAAAGCCCATCAATGAGTAGGTAACGGTCCTATAACACTTATCAAGGCACGTTGGCCACTCCATGATAAGACTTAAAAGAATTTTCAGCTGAGCGATGAAATACCACCTCGATAGGTTTAAAATCAAATACTTGGGATGAACGGAAGATTACTTAAAAGAAATGCATTATTCAAGAGGACGACTCAATAAGTATTTATTTATATTAGATTTGAACATGACGATGTTGTAGCCTGTTGAGAAGCAACCTTTTGATATTTTGTTTTACTGATTGGGTGTTCTGGGAAAGAAACTTTGTTCGTTTTAATAAATTGCCCACCTAATTTCCAGTTGACAGCAACACGACTGTTTTCAAGTCCGATGTAAACAAGTTCTTGTTCTTGTTGAGTCTTATTGAGTCTTCTTCTTGATAGTCAAATTCTATCCAATTTCAATTGTAACTGATAATCACAGTGTTGTCTCGCTGGTCACTTGGCACTCATTAATCCTAATCCTCGAGTGGCCTTTGAACCTTGGTAAGTGTTGACTGCTATGTAAAAAGTATTTTTTGCATAACATTAGTTAACTTTCCAGACATGGTTGGCTATACCCGATTTTTCCGTCTCCCCTTTAGTTACCGCTTTTCGGTGTTCTTAAAGTAAGGGTGGAAGAACACCGAAAAGCGGAGACGGAAAAATGGGGTATAGCCAACCATGTCTGGATGGAGAGGGGAGACCATCGCCCCCTATGGGATGAAGTAAAAATAATAAACATAGAGACCCACTGGAAAGTGAGAAAACTTAAGGAAACAGCTCACATGCTTGGACATAACAACCTACTGAGCAAACGAAGCGTAGAGCTGAATGCAACTTGGACACCTCTGATATATATATATATATATATATATATATATATATATATATATATATATATATATATATATATATAAACAGTTTATTTCAATAATCATTTAATTTACAAAACAAAATCAATAATAAATGGTCACAATTTAATAACTAATACGTGGTTCATATTTCCTTTGCCTTTTTTAATGCTAGAAACCTTCTAGACAGAATTGTTCTTGAGGAATTTCCTGCCATGTCTGCCATTTCCTGCAATAATGCTAAAAGTTCAGACTTAGAAAAATGGCTTCCTTCTCTTTTTGCGAAGGTTTCAATCTAATATACCCCAAAGGTTTTTAATTGGGTTCATATATGACTTTGCCATGGAAATTTAATAATTCAATTTTGGTTCAACCAATGTTGTGTCTCCCTAGTAGATAAATAAATAGGGACTTAACTTGGTTCATTTTTTACTTGAGAATATTGGTAGAAGTCCTTCATGTAATATTGAAACATATTTAGCAGAATTGACGTTTCCTTCGCACTCCACCAGGTCTGAGCTAACATCACTCCAATTTGCGCCCTATAAAATAACCGAGAAACCTCCATGTTTAAGTGTAGGCTGCAGTTTTTTAAGTTTAACTCTTACTGAGGATGCCTTCATACCTCCACCTTTCCACTTGTCGGAAAATAATGAAAATCGTGACTCATCAGAGAAAATGATATTGGTTCAAAATATCATAGGTCTCTCCACCATCTCATTTGCCCAGACCTTTCTGCACTTGATATTGGCAGGACGAAGAAGCCTCGCAACTCTGCCCAGCTTGTGAAGATACCCGACAGCTGTTCTGGGACGAAGGTTGAGAGTGTTTTTTACGACAATGGCCGATGCCCAAAGTAATGACGGTTTTTGGTAACGATTGACTGACAACAGTGTGAGTCGGATTTTTACGACAGTCAGAGTAGAGTCAGACGTTTGATCAGTTCAGGGCTACAAATAGTTAAAGACAGATCATGGCTTTTGTTTTTACTCATGTTGGATATAAGGGACTACTATTTGGGACCATGCTAAGGGAAAGTGAACAAGATGTTGGTTTACATTACATTTAAACTTCTGCATATCAGTACAGTCAGGAAAGCAGGTAGTAGAAAGGGAATTCCAAAGTCTAGTTAATCGAAAAAAAAAAAAAAACTATTAGAGTAGAAAGCTTTCTGGCATTTAGGGACCTCAACAGTGAAGGGGTGAGATTTTGTTGCTACGCGGATTTGCTGGGAGTATGTACATCGAGGGTGGCACAAGTGCAATGAGTTCATCAAAGCACATTCTACTTGTGAAACAGGTACATAGAGGCGAAAATGCAGCGATGGAACAGAGGTTGGAGCTTTGTTGACAACGCGGGACCTATTATATTGAGACTCTTTTTTGAAGCCTATCCAAGAGGTAGAGATCGGCGGTAGATGCACCAACTCAGATGCATGGATGAATGGTAGCTTTGTAGAGGTACAGGATACTCTCGGGTGTGAGTAGTCTTCTAGTACGATAAAGAGTACCCATCTTCTTTGCAGTAGCCTTCACAATGTCCTCACTGCTTTTGTTCCAGTTAATATTGTCTGTGAATGTTAAGCTGAGAGGTTTGAGGAAGAATTCTCAGGTAAGGTGTTGGGTCAGATTGAAAAACTTTTGGAGATTGGGATGAACTGGCGACAAAAGACAAACCCTGCCTCGACAGGACGTTGATGTGACCGCACGCAGAGTCTAACGGTAAATATAAATCATTGGAGTTTGTATTATCCTTTTGTTCCTGTGTTTTATTCTATTTTCATACTTGTGGACCCGTGCGCTCTCCTCGACAGCCGTCATGATGATACGACCATAAGAAGATAAGTAGTCGAAGAAGAAATCTACGACACACAATATCTGAGGTCGGCAGCTTGTCGGTATGGTACTATGTGGTTTCACACACTCATTGTAAGTTTCATGAATAAATATTTATTTTGGGATCAACGAACAACTAATAGCAAGTATTTTTTCTTTTTATATGATCGCGTTTTTTTTATTTATTTATTTATTTATTTTTTTTTTTTTGTTCAAACTAATATAAATATTTAGCTGATTTTATATATAATTTAAAAAAATCCTAGCAAATAAACGTTTTCTTAAATGACGTTGGCTGCTACAATTTTATTGTCTCAGCGTTTCGGCATGTTTCGGTGTTTTACGTCAACTGTATCGACAGTTCTGACGATAGCATGGCCCTTATTCTGCATAAGTAGCAAACATTTTTCGCTGTTTATTTCTCTTATTTCAATTTTCTTTTCAATAAGAAAACAAAAATAAATTGTTGAATAAAATTAATAGAATATCTATTTTCATGCGTTTTCCTTATTCTGCTGGGGGTGGGGCAGATTCCTGATAAGTGGTAAGATCTTTCGAAATGTACCAAGAGGCTAAATACAACAATAACAAAAGAATTTTTAAAAAAACTCACGAAAATCAATATGACGAATGGTTCCCACCAATCACTCATGAAACAGTGCTGAAGTGTGAACTGTGCCAGAAAATCGATAATAGTTTCTGCAATATCAGAATCATTCGAAGAGCTTTTAAAAGAAAATCGATGAGCAACATTATGCCGACTTCTATGGACCAATAAAGTTCGTTCTGAAGAAATCTCACAAAATACGTCCTAAAATGAAGTGCTGTTGCCACATCTAAGCAGGAGCTGCTCGGAGGACTCTATTCTTCCATGGCAGAGCTCAAAACGGACTTCGAAACCTTGTAGTTGGTGCCTTATTCTCATCCCTGTAATCTCTTCCCCAGAGAAAAGATGTTGCGAGTTTATGTCTACTCTAATCATTATTTTCATGGCAAGTGCTCGGCTGAGCTTTAATCTCTTGTTCACTCCCGTTAAACTTTCACACGAAACACTTGTGCAGCCACGACCACTATGAACAACTTCACCCACTCTTTATCTATGCCTAAAGTTAAATGCAAATTTCATAAAGCAACTTCCTTTTTTTAGAACTGCCCATCTTTGAAACCATAGCGTGCTTTCCTGCTGACTATAACATGGTCGTCCTCAAGTCCAATGTAAACAAGTTTTGTAATCAAATCCTACCCAATATCCATCACTAATAATCACTACTATGATGAGTCAATGACCACCATCACTCGTTAATCCTTATCCTTGAATGGCCTTCGGGTCTTGATAAGTTGTGATACCCTAGTAAAAAAAAAAGTATCCGGTTCTATTTCTTTTATCGCAGTTGTTTAAGTAAGAGTAATATTTCTAAAGTCGCTGGAAAAAATAGTTGGATCATTCCACTGCTCTAGAAAGTACCTCGCTCATCGTCACGCAATTTTCTGCCTTTATTTGTATGGAAATCGCTCCAGACAAGGCATGAATCACTTGAAGCTAAAACAACAATACTATTGGTATGTCAAAAGATAGGTAAAGAGTTATATTGATCGATTCCGACCCAGAAAATAGCAATCCTTCCTCCTTTGTCAGAAACATCGCTCATGGAATGTAGGACTAAAGGACAGAATAAAAGAAGCGAAAGTTACAAGTTTGCCGAGAGTAAACCTAAGTTCCACTTTCTATGTTCCTCGGTTTTTGTATAAGAGTTTAAAAAGATGGAGTATTGTTGTCACATCTGGGGAATATCGATAGTTGCTGTAGTATGTAGATGTGCTCAACTCCCTTTTTACCCGTTGCCCACGAGATGAGCCTTCTTATTCAGAGAACTGGATGGATTTTACTATTTATGTACGAAAAATTAAAGCACTGCAAAGTTACGACAGAGCAGGAAAACTGCACTCTTTGATTCTCTATTCGTGTGATATTTAGACGAAACATTTAGGCACGACACATTTAGGCACGACAAATTAATGCCTGACATATTGCTCCGACTGCTTTTAGCCAAAAGTCTTTGTAAAACATAAACAAGTTTGTTCTTTAAGACTAAATAAGCATATTAAAACATACAAAAAAGAATATTTTCCCCTAAAGTTATTAAAAACATTTGTCTACTTTGTAAAATCGTAAATGTTTTTTTTTTGTTTTTGTTTTTTAACAGTAAATGTTTACAAAAAAATGGCAATGGAAAGTAAATATATCAAAAAATTAACTAATTATCCCAAATCTTGACCCGTCACTCTGATAAAAAGAAATGGTTTATTTGTAATGCCTAAATCAAAATTAGTTGCTTCTTGTTCCTGATATAATAATCCCAGTTTGCGCGAATGACGTGTCTAAATATCACACGAATAGGGAAGCAGCAAGGAGTATTTGTCGTACTTTGCTGCACATTTGCCATGCCTAAATTTGTCGTACATAATAAGTAAATGCCGGAAGTAGACTTTAGCCATATTAAATAAACTATTTCGTAGAAACATGTTTAATAATAAAAATAATCCAGCATTAACATCAATAATAAGACCTGACAAGAAAAAAGTATTAATCAATCTATATAAAAATGTAAAGTTTTTGTTACCAACTGGAAAAATATTCTTCAAAAGAATGTGTTACATAATGAATGACCCTGTGTCGGATAGCGATTACATCAGCTAGCGTTAATCTTCGCAAGGGTGGAACTAGATGAGGTCAATTAGTTTAAATAGGTCACAAGTAGAGTAAAAATAAAGAGATGTCATCACATGGCGTCACGAATATCAGCCAATATTGCTGTAAGGAAACTTTGAATATCGCCAAGAGCGAAATAACCCCCTGTCTGTATGTCACTCATTTGAATAAATAATTAGCTAAAAAAAAACGTTAGTCACTCTCTTCTGTGCGAGTCAATTCTCTATAGAAGTACACCCTTAGAAACTTTCAGAGACGTCTCTGCATTTCGTTCTTCATGAAAAGAAGTTTTATTCGTCTAGATAAATCGATGAAACGCAGGATCAATGTGGCAATGAGAACTAGAAAAGAAACGGCGGCGTCAGACATACATTTAATAATTGAAAGTAAAAAGGAGTTTTTTTTTTGTTTTGTTTTGTAGATAAATAGCGACGGCACATTTAGGTATATAGCATGGTTGGTTGTTTGGTCATTTTTATTACAAATATGTACATCGTGTAGTTCTCTGTAAGGAAACATTATTTAAGGCAGGCGTTTCTAATCTTCTTTTGCTCATTGACCCTTGAGAGATATTTTAGCACCTGTGGAGTCTATATATCTTATATATAAATGATCTCGATTTTCCCCTAATGGCCTTTTGGTCAAGATCAAAGTGTAGTATCTGTTCCGGCAGATACTGCAAGCTATGACTAGCTATAACTAGCAAAGACCAGATGTGGGGGCAACCCCACATGCCTGACCATTAACCAGCTCCCATTTCCCACCTCTCGGGAACTGGTCCCCTTTTTCCCTTCCCCCTCCCTTCACTCCTCACATTAAAAATCGGCCTTGTGCCTAATTTGCTCGGTGGGGGAGCAAATAAACACCATCTGTTCTTCAGATGCTGCACTTCCGTTTCTTGTTTTCTTTCGATGAAGGAGCAGTCCTTCACGACTGAGACAATTTTTTATTTTTGTACCTTTTCTCCACGTTAAAAAACGACCCTGGTGTCTAACTCTGTCCCGTGGGGAGGCATTGTAAATAGGTACAATAAGAACTTAATCGAACATTTCCAAGAGAAATCTTCCTTTATCAACGCTTACGGCATTTTCTAAAACGTGTTCCGTGTAACTATGCAAACATTTCACTCTCTCTGCATGAAGTCTTCTCACTCCACTCACGTCACCACCAGAAGATTATTAAAAGATAACAGTTGTTTCTTAAAGAAACGCTTCTTCAAAGATCTACAGATATGCATATTTGTAATGAACTACAGATCTCATCAAAATATCATTACGATACAAACATTTACTACATTAAGCATACGATTCATATTAATCGCATTTCTTTCAAACTATCTTATTGAACATTAATTCAAATTCTCAAAAACACATTAAAACCCTATAAAGAAAGAATACAGAATTTTCTTTGTTATCCGACAAGGATTACAGATAAACTTGCAACGCCTTATTCCTTGGAGTTTAAACTACAAATAGGAATTGAATCATATTTGCATGAAAAAAAAGTTTGTAAAATTTTAATTTTATAGTTTCATAATGATTATGAAAGCAGAAACAAAGAAAAAAGTATAAGCATAAAATGATATGGTAAATATCCATTGAATAAGGAGGTAAAATCCAAGAAGAACCGGGTAAATCCAAAAAGTATATATATATATATATATATATATATATATATATATATATATATATATATATATATATATATAGATAGATAGATAGATAGATAGATAGATAGATAGATAGAGATATAGATATAGGGAGAGAGAGGGGGGAATTATACCGGAAGTCTAGAAGACCAAAGTTTTATGTATTAATACTTTAAAGGAACATTGCTCATATTACTGTAGATATATAATAAGCTCAATAGGTATATTTATGCTAGAGTTATATTAATATTGATGATAAAGGTTAATAATTGTAAAGTTGCCTTTGTTTTCTGTTCACTGACATCCCGTTCACTATAAAGATCCATTCACCTTACTTATTACAAAAGTGCTAATTATTTTGGTGTCTTACCCTATCCCCATCCCATTTGTGCTGATGAGGAGACAATATAAAAAAAAAATCATTGTCAATTATTGTCAATATTATTTGTTAATATTAATAAAGGGAATATCGTTTCCGAAACGATCGTACACTCGATTTAATTTTGTTTTGTTATTCCTTTTCGAAACTGATTCATAATTTACAATTATTAATCTTTATCCTCAATACATGATGATTGCAACGTCTTTTCAGACGAGTGCCACTCCCTCAGACATTTAAAATCCATGAACCCAAATGCCTGAGGGAGTATCTATACAAAGATGATGTTACAGAGTCTTAGCTTTGTACGACAGCTAAGTCTCTCGCTCGGTTCAAAATGTTGAGATCCAGCAACAAGCAAGAGCAAGATAGCCAGCAACAAATTAAACTGCAGACCAGCTTAATGTAATGGTCTTCCGCTTTATGGTTTTTTTAATCAGAGATTTGCTTCTCCTAGAAAGGTTGCCTTCACCACGGCTTACAGGAGCCCTCTCCACACAAACACATATACACACACACACACACAAATATACACGGTGCTAGTTGGCCGTTGACCAAGAAAAAGAGTTCATTCGCCCTTTGGAAGGTCTTGTTTTTAATCCTTCAGGGAGACTAGCCGCCCTCCTCACCAAACAAGTCTGGTGGGGGAACCAGTTTAGTCGCCGTGACCCGACCATGAGGCAGGTAGTACTGGATTACATGGTACAAGTAGCATATGACATGACCTGACACATGGTACCAGTAGCATATGACATGACCTAAATACATACATACATACATACATACATATATATATGTGTGTGTGTGTGTGTGTGTGTGTGTGTGTGTGTGTGTGTGTGTGTGTGTGTGTGTAAAAGTAAGTCTCGGAAGTTTTTCACCTTAAAACTAAATGAAAAAAAAACGCTACTTATGCACCTTTGCAACCGTTCTATTTTTAAATAGTTTTTCAGGTTTATACAAGCTTCACGATATCTTTTTTTATTATTAAATTGTTAGGTTAAAGTATAGAATAGTTACAAAAAGTCCCTCCCTCCTCATGTTAAGAATGGCTTTCAAAATGATAACGTTCTTATTTCAGCACAGTGGCAAAAGTACACAATTGCTGATAAAAACTTTTTCTCCCAAGTTTTTCGTTGGAAACCTCTTTTGCTTGAAACTAGTTTGGTTCGCAGAATTTACACTAGTCTAAATATCGTAAGGATCATCAGTTGTTTAGCATGAAAAATATTTTGAGAAGATAAAAACAAAACAGTGTTTTATGTCATGGTTCCCCAGCAGTATTGATCAAACACCATCGCCTTATAAAATGTCAACCAACATTTACCATAAAACACCTTTTTAAGTATATATATATATATATATATATATATATGTGTGTGTGTGTGTGTGTGTGTGCATACATACATGCATACATTTATATTGATATCCATATACAGTACTATTTCGTTGTATCGCAACTCATCAGTGAGGCTAGACATATACCTTTCCCCAGCCGTGGATCGAACCTACAACCTCGCATTGACAGTCGGCAGCTTTCACCATCGGAACACGAATCAGCTCGTAAAGATTTATTCTTGTGTGTGTATTAAATCCACAACAACAGTACTCTAAAAATCAGGTTAAATACGCATGATACCATGGGTTTCAAAACTGAAGCGGTTTAAGATAGAAAACTAATGATTCTTTTATATTATTATAAGCAATTCATTTCAGCTATCTTCAGCTATATATTATTTTCTCCAAATTCCTAAAGGAAAAAAAAAAAGGAAAGAAATAAAGGCAAAATAGTTAGGCAGAATCAAATATCGATGTGTTAAATGCGATGCCTAAACGGCGTCTAAATTTGATAATCCAACATTTTATATAGATATAATCGTTATGATATAATAAAAACTTTTAATAATATTCTGAATATGAAATTGCATTTTAGCTCGATTCTTTGGGGGATTATATTCGATTATGGATGGGCGAAATTGAATATTTATCGAATTAGTTCGCATGTTTGAGCATTTTAATTTGTTGCGATTTCATAGCGAAATGGATCGATGATATTTATTTTAGTCAACGGCGCATGACAATATGAAAAGATTCCCATGAGGATAAAAATTAAAGATTCTTAAACTCGAAGAGAAAGAGAGGAATATATATATATATATATATATATATATATATATATATATATATATATATATATGTGTGTTTGTGTGTGCATACATACATGCATACATTTATATTGATATCCACATACAGTACTATTTCGTTGTATCGCAACTCATCAGTGAGGCTAGACATATACCTTTCCCCAGCCGTGGATCGAACCTACAACCTCGCATTGACAGTCGGCAGCTTTCACCATCGGAACACGAATCAGCTCGTAAAGATTTATTCTTGTGTGTGTATTAAATCCACAACAACAGTACTATAAAATCAGGTAAAATACGCATGATACCATGGGTTTCAAAACTGAAGTGGTTTTAGATAGAAAACTAATGATCATTTTATATTATTATAAGCAATTCATTTCAGCTATCTTCAGCTATATATATATATACACACACACACGGCACAATCATGTTGACACACCGGTTCTCATCAGATCACCGAAGTTAAGCAACGTTGAGCCTGGCCAGTACCAGAAGGGTGACCAGTTGGGAAGGCTTGGCGCTGTATGTGTTTCCGCTTATCTCAGCATTGTTTCCAGTCGTTCCGAACCTCCACTTGCCACTGGTAAGCAAGGGTACATAAGGACGTCTTTCGTGTGACTTCGTGTAGTGCACATATACAGCTTTGGGCAGTAGAAAGCACCCACATGTCACATACATACATACATACATACATACATACATACATACGTAAAAGTGACCTTGTTGATGTGTGTACAGAACTTCTCTACCAAACTTCTCTCTGAATATTTGATCTACACGTTTGAAGCCTTATACATATGGTATTTGGATCTCGGAACAATTTCAAGTTGGTTTTTAGCCTTTAAAAATAGCGGCTAAGTGGTCAAATTGAAATAGAAAAAACAGTTGATCTAGGCAGAAGTAAATCGACTAATTTCTGAGCATATGTACAATTGTACATATACATTTTAGCTTGAAATAGCTTAATTTTTAGCTTTTTTTAAAATCAATCTGGTGATAGCTCAGACGATAACGCCAAGGCTGAAGCATTAAATGTTTTTGTTTCGATTCCAGCTGATAGGACCAAAGTTATTATTTTTAACTTTTGAAATCATTAATATATATATATATATATATAATCACGTTGACACACCGGTTCTCGTCAGATCACTAAAGTTAAGCAACGTTGAGCCTGGCTAGTACCAGATGGGTGACCATTTGGGAATTCTAGGCGCTGTATGTGCTTTCCGCTTATCTCGGCATTGTTTCCAGTCATCCTGAACCTCCACTTGCCACTGGTATTCAACAATGTCGACTCAGGAGAGGTGTGGTTGGGGATTGCTCAACTCTTGCCACAAAAATTTCCCGCGCAGGCACCCTGACAGTGGGTATCCATAGTCTGTCAAGACTGAAGGAAGCCTTATATTAGGTATAATATAAAAATCAATAGAGAATTTGCTCTACACTAAGAAATACGAAATCTGTTTAAATTAAAATATCATATTTAAACGTATTTTACAACCGGCAATACCAGGCGGCCTAATAGTGATAATATATATCTAGCAGTTAAGCTACGCAGTGGTTTTCGCATATCATTCCTGTAGAGAATGGTGAAGTTAAAATTAAATGCAGGTGCATTAACTGTTGGGGTGATATACGTACCTCCTAATAAATACAGTTACCAACTTGAAGAGAGTCACAAGAGATTGGCATTCCAATCGAGGTTTCGACGGCGACATAAAGTTCGACAGAAACTCGGCAATTTAGGGGGGTCTTTTAGATAAATGTTCGAGGTAGCCCTAGAAGGGTCACACTTCCAGCCCCCCCCCCCTATCCCGGCTTTCGACGGGAGCAAGTTTATTTATTGTTGCTTGAGGCGCCCTCGCCGGGGAATGTCGACGGGGATACTCAGACTTATTTTTCCATGACCAGAGTGCTCCTCCTTTAGGGGCGCTAGCTTATTTATCCTCCCCCCTTCCGACCTTGTGTCACATCTTTTCGCTGTGAGAGAAAGGTAAATATCGGGAGCCACAATTGACTGACTAAGTTAAAGAAAGGTGAGAGAAAGTATTCTCATCACCCGGGTTATTAACGAATAATATGCTGTCTGACTTGATAACTGCGTCCGTGGAGTTCTTTTTCCCAAACTTTGGCCATAACAACTGGTGATCCGACGTTTCCGAGGATTTAATGATAATCATTTCTATGTACTTGTTAACTATGCTCATAACAACATGTTGTTTTCTGTGGTTTTACTTAAGCGCCCTCTTCTCCCGTTTTGTTAGGTAGTATAGTCAAAAGAAGTTAAAATGTTGGAAAAAATCTCAAACGAAACCCCAATTCCGTTGACCATAATCGAGTAAAAATAATTCGTAATTGTATTCTTAGTATTGTCTGAACACGGTTTGGACCGTCAATCTCTAAAAGAGTGTCTCTTAGAACTGATACCACAACCTCTTAACTGACCCAAAAGAGAGAAACCTGATCCGTGAATTAAATGAAGGGCGCCGTTCGAAATTACATACATGTTCCCGAGTTCGACAATATGAACCAAAAGAAAGTCGGTGGGCATATCGGCCGAAACTTTGTGAGAATAATATCTGATGGTTCAAATAATGAAAATAATCCGAAATCTACACTATACCTATTTTATTTGATCATCTAATATATAAAAAAATATAATATATAAAAAGGTTATCTGTTTGTCTGTCTGTCTGTCTCCATATTGTCAAACTCTATCTTCTTCGAAACTAAAAGTCAAAGAACGGTGCTAGGAACCTCAAATGATCGGATTTTTTTACGGACCGTTCTTTTATGGGCCTTTAGCCGTTTAAAATAGATTTAAAGGGGCAAAAATGGGTAAAAATTGAAAAAAATCGTTAAACATTTTGTACAATCATCTTAGTTCATTTTTAATTTTTAATGGGTTCATATGCGTGTCACGTCGGTACAGTGGCAACGTCACTAGCTTCGAATGCTACAGTTTCAGTTTCGATTCCAGCTGATAACACCTAACTACATTGTAGTCTACATTGCTCTGTATATCAGCTTCTGTTGATTTTGTAAAATTATTTTTAAATAATGGTTTCACTTAACATTTAAAATGCAAAAGTCAAGTATCATGGTTCAATTGTGCTCTAAACAGAAAAATCAATTTCAAATGCGTTCCTGCCTTATTAAAAAGTCCGTTGTTGATTTTATTAAATTATTTTACATATCCACTTGAATTAAAGTTAAACGTACAAAAGTCAAGTATCATGGTTCAATTGTTCTCTAAGAAGAGACGTTCATTTCGAATGCGTCCCCGTCTAATAAAAGAATATACAGTTGATTTTATAGGATAGGCCTTTTTGCTTGTGCGGTGATAAAACTTCTCAAATGCACACGTAATGCTAGGTTGTATGAAAGTGTTAACGTGGGTTCAAATCGAATATTTTGTATTTAATCGGATTGCTTCGATTATCGATTTGCGATACTTATCGGAAGCATTCCGATACAAAACCTATGCAAAAATGCTCACAGACACATCAAGTACATTTGTGTGAAATTTTTAACAATCGGCCAACTCTCTCTCTCTCTCTCTCTCTCTCTCTCTCTTACTGTCTCTCCCTCACACACACACACATACAAAGTTTCTTTTTATATCATAATAGAGATAGAGATTATATTTCTGTCTGTCCATTCCTCTTTTCTTTTTTCTTTTTCTTTTTTTTTTGTCATTCCACTTTTTTTTTTTCACTTTTTTTCATATTTTTTTTTTTTTTACAATCCGACTAAAATTTTCTATTGGCCTTTGTTATTGTACGGTTCAGTGAACTAAGTATTATGGTATATGTTCAATGTACAATTAAGGATTAATAGGGATTAATAAGGATTTACTCTAGAAATCCTCTCAGAAACTACACTGCCGATCTTGCTGACATTTTGTATGCCACTTTATTATGACAAAGTACAGATAACTAGGTATCATGACGTCTAGTTTGCTGTACTTTATTATAATGTGATACTATACAGTGGACCTGAGGTGAACATGAGTCACTAAATGCTGAAAGGGGGGCAATAGACAAAAGAATAGGAAGTGTCTTATAACAAACAAAGAGATGGGAAGTAGCAAACAATGAACCTGTAGATATTTTTAAATTGAGCCTTTTTGATTTGATAATGACAATAGAAACCTACAGAACAAATTACACAGGGGATGGCAGCTTCTAGTAACCGGTGTGGAGGGACTTCAGATATCGACGTAGAGAAGACAGTTGACACCGAGCTGCCGCTGGTAGCGACAACGGTTGGATAGTTTTTAGAGCTGACTGCAAAACAGAGATAGAAACGAATTGCGACTGACAGACGAATGTAACATCGATAGAACTGGGTAAGACACACAAACTCACAAGTCCAACCGTCAAAAATATGTGAAACGTTGGTGTCTGTGTTTTTCCTGTTTGCTTTAGTCTATTCTTTTATTTTGTGGACCCACATATGTTCCCATCGACAGACGCCAGCAAGAAAAGGACGATCCGGCCATAAGAAGACTAGTTGAACGAAAAATCCACGACACACGAAGTTGGAGATCGGCGATCTGTTAGGGTCACACACGTGATGTCACAACAACAAAGTTCCATACAAAATGTATCTGTTCGATGCGTAGTTATCGATAAATACGAATTGATAAAGAGTAGGTTTTAATTCAAAATTAACACAACTATAACAATATTCAACAATCAATTTGACAGTAATTGTCTGTATTTTTTAGATGAGGTGTTTTCATTGATTGAGATTGTCGGACAACGTTTCGGCCGTTTTACCCTCCGGCCTTCATCATTACGGTACCACCGTAATAATAATAAAGGGTTGGGTTCGAGACTCCTAACAAACGGTTCCCCAGTTCGAGACAAAACACCTGATGAAGGCCAGATGGTAAAACGGCCGAAACGTTGTGACCATAACAGCCAAGATTAGGAAGTCAGTCCGACAATCTCAATCAATGAATCAATTTGGCCTAAATCACTCATTCTAAGCCAACGCCACATAACTTTTGCTCATTTTTAACGATATATAAGGCTTCTACAGTTTACCTATCCGTCTGTCTATCTGTTTATCTGTCTGTCCGATCCACTTTTTAGCCAGTTTTAATAAAGTCAAAAATCTAGTGGTCTCTAATTTATTAAGTGTGTATTTGCGTCTACTAATTTATTTACGTATTCCTGTTCCACTTCTGCTCTCAACTTGCGGTTGCTATTACTGCTTTCTTCTTTATTTACATCATTTATTTATTTACGTAACTCTCGTGCTCTCTATCTCTTACCTACTTTTACTTATATTGCCTATTATACCCCTTCCCAGCACTTTCTGTTACATTCGCCATGTAATACTGCGGTCGAGACTTTTTTTTACTAGATTGTACTGACTTTCCCCTTTTTGTCACTTACATCCTTACCTGTTTGTCTACGTCACTTTCTTGGACACGTTCTTCTAAATTTCGGGAATTTACTTTACGTAATCTAATTCCGGAGTGGAAATTACTTTTCCTCGTTATTGACACTTCTCACAGGTGATTTCACTCTCATCCACTTTTTAAAACATTCAATGTTCAAACAAGCAAACACGATTATCAGAGATTTTGTATTGCGTAGATAATTTTGTCGATAAATTGTGCGTTGATAGAAGTGCAATAGAAGACATTAAGATAATTATAACTTTTCCTTTTATTATAAATTTTCCTGTCTTATTTGCCTTTGCTGAAAACCGTCAAGAACGTCGGGCATTATTATGGTTGGCATCAATCCAGGGCGGTAAATATATATCGAAATACTAACGAACACAGAAATTGCAGACAAGAAGAATGGGGGGGAGAGGTAGACAGCAAAGAAGAAGATGAGAAGCAAAGGTAGATAGATAGGAGGAAGAAGAAGAGAAAGAAGAACAAGAAGACGAAAAAGGGTGAGAAAAAGCAAGAGGAAAGAAAGAAAGAAAGAAAGAAAGAAAAGGTAGATAAAGAAGAAAGAAAATAAGAATGATAAGAGAAAAGAAGAAGAAGGGTAAGGAGTATAAAGAGAAGAAGAAGACGAAGAAGAAGAAGAAGAAGAAGAAGAAGAAGAAGAAGAAGAAGAAGAAGAAGAAGAAGAATGGAAATTAAGAAAAGGAAGAAGAGGAGGAGGAGGACGAGGGGATTAGAAAAAAAAGAAAGAGGGGACAGAAACAGGGTAGAAAGAAAAGAAGCAGACAATAATAAGGGGGGATAGGAGGAAGAGGGCGAAGAACAAAGATGAAAAGAAGACTGAGAAGAGGAGGGATGATGAGAAAAATTAGGAGGAAGAAAAGAAGAAAAAAAGAAGAAAGATGACAAGAAAAAGAATGGAAAGAAAAGGAAGAGGACAAAGGAACAGAAAGAAGAATGATCAGAGAAAAAAGAGGAGGAAGTTGAAGGAAGGCAAGAAAAAAGATGGAGGACAAAAAAGATGAAAATGAAGAACAAATAATAATAATAATAATGATAATAATAATAATAATAATGATGATAATGATAATGATAATAATAATAATGATAATAATGACAATAATAATAATGATAATAATAATAATAATAATAATAATAATAATAATAATAATAATACACAGAGCTAGTCAGAGAGCTGAAATGGATATGGAAGATGAAGGAAATCAAAATAATGCCTATAATAGTAGGAGCACTAGGAACAATCTCGAAAGTTTTTGAAAAAAGAATGGGAGAAATTGGAAGCAAACAAAATGATTGGAAAAATACAACGAACAACAATAATGAAAACGGCTGAAATATTAAGAAAAACCCTTGAATGTGAAAACTAACACACGGGATCAACAAGCGCGGGCCATCAAACTGCTGCAAAGGCAAAACATGAAACACTACATGGAACCAAGAACACTGAAACCGCATATCTATAAGTTCTCTAACCCAACCCTGCCCCCATCCCCCCATTGCCACATCACTGCCCCCCCCCAAAAAAAAGAATGGGCTAGACCAAATAACCAAGTAGAGTCAAGCAGGAAGGAAAGACCGGTGAACTGACCAGAACTCAGCCGAATAAGTGCAGAGATAACGTAAACCTTGGGGAGGCTTATTACCACTAAAATTCCAGCGAAGACCAATGGCCGCTGCCAACGAGAAATCAATCGCAAGCAGCTGTTGCGATAATGCAAATTTATTTGCAAATGTTATCGAAAGAGGTGGAGAGTGTTGGAAACCTGGGGAGACTTGTTGTCTCTCAGCTTCCAGGGAACGTCACAGGCTGTTTTCAGGGAGATATCTCTGAAGACCTGTGTGAAAACTTCTTGTGAGCCAATAATAATAATAATAATAATAATAATAATAATAAGAAGAAGAAGAAGAAGAAGAAGAAGAAGAGGGACCGGAAGATAAAAAATAAAGAGAAAGGAAAAACAGAGAGATAAAAATAAGAAAAAGAAGAAGAATGACCTTGTGCCTAATTTGTTTTATAGTTATTTCATAATTATTTTATAATTATTTCATAATTATTTTATAATTATTTTATAATTATTGTAAAATTTTATGAAATGAATAATTTTTTCAAAGTGATGATCAGTGGTTGTAGTGGTGAAAATCTTACAGAAATAGGAAACTTCTTGTGCTTCGTTTGTGGAAAAAGAGTCGCATTGAAATCAGTTTTTTTTTTTTGTGGAACTTGTATCTAATCGGTCCCACTTTATCAACTAAGCTTCAGCCCCTGTCCCATCGCCGCAATGTTGCATCATTGTTCCTATTTTACAAATATTTTAATGAAATGTGTTCTGGTGATTTCGTTTCATTTGTAACCCCCTCGGCGTACATATCCTCGACAAACTCGCTTAGCAATAAGATCTCACCTCGTCATTGTAAATGCCAGAAAGCTTACTATACTAATAGTTTCTTTCCTCGATCAGCTTGACTTTGGAATTCCCTTCCTGCTGTCTGCTTCTCTGGCTGTACAGAAGTTTAAATGTAACGTAAACAAATATCTTCTTAATCTTTCCCAGACATGGCCCCAAATAGTAGCCCCTTACTACCAAGTGGCGATATGCTTTGTAAGGGGTGAACATGAGTAAAAAATCAAAAAAAAATAAAAATAAAAACTAGATGATGCCATTTGAGCACAAAATGAATGGTGACTTTATAGAGATACAGGCGTAGGTGTGATTTTTCTAGCTCAGTAGAGAGAACCCACTCTTGGCAGCAAAGTTGGCACTTCACAAGAAATGAAGTGGTAGGTGAAGAAATGATAATCAGTTTGTATGAAAGAAATGCGAGATGACGAGTGAAAACTCGAATGTAAAGAAAGTATATTTGGATGGCAAAGTTATTGAAGGTGTTTAGTAGTTTTATAATATGCATCAGAGAAGAACAGATGTACATAAATCTAAGTCAATGGCAGAATCATTAGAAAATGACCTCCAGACGATAGTGGAATGGGGCCACAAATGGATGGCAACATTTAATGCTAGTAAAACTAAGCTGCTCTCCTTTAACAATTATGAGACGCTTCTCAAACCGCCTATATCCATGTCAAATAGCACCCTACCTGAGAATTCTATTTTCAAACTCCTCGGCCTAACATTTGCGGGCAATATGAACTGGTACAAATACATAAAGGACATTGCAAAGGCTGCTGCAAATAAGGTGGTTCTCTCTATCGAGCTAGAAGACTACTCACACCTGAAAGTATCCTGTACCTCTACAAAGTCACCATTCGCCCATGCATGGAGAATTGTTGTCACATTTTGGCCGATGCATCTACCACTAATTTCTTCCTCTTAGATAGGGTCCAAAAAAGAGTTGTCTATCTAATCGGTCCCACTTTATCAACTAAGCTTCAGCCCCTGTCCCATCGCCGCAATGTTGCATCATTGTTCCTATTTTACAAATATTTTAATGAAATGTGTTCTGGTGATTTCGTTTCATTTGTAACCCCCTCGGCGTACATATCCTCGACAAACTCGCTTAGCAATAAGATCTCACCTCGTCATTGTAAATGCCAGAAAGCTTACTATACTAATAGTTTCTTTCCTCGATCAGCTTGACTTTGGAATTCCCTTCCTGCTGTCTGCTTCTCTGGCTGTACAGAAGTTTAAATGTAACGTAAACAAATATCTTCTTAATCTTTCCCAGACATGGCCCCAAATAGTAGCCCCTTACTACCAAGTGGCGATATGCTTTGTAAGGGGTGAACATGAGTAAAAAATCAAAAAAAAATAAAAATAAAAACTAGATGATGCCATTTGAGCACAAAATGAATGGTGACTTTATAGAGATACAGGCGTAGGTGTGATTTTTCTAGCTCAGTAGAGAGAACCCACTCTTGGCAGCAAAGTTGGCACTTCACAAGAAATGAAGTGGTAGGTGAAGAAATGATAATCAGTTTGTATGAAAGAAATGCGAGATGACGAGTGAAAACTCGAATGTAAAGAAAGTATATTTGGATGGCAAAGTTATTGAAGGTGTTTAGTAGTTTTATAATATGCATCAGAGAAGAACAGATGTACATAAATCTAAGTCAATGGCAGAATCATTAGAAAATGACCTCCAGACGATAGTGGAATGGGGCCACAAATGGATGGCAACATTTAATGCTAGTAAAACTAAGCTGCTCTCCTTTAACAATTATGAGACGCTTCTCAAACCGCCTATATCCATGTCAAATAGCACCCTACCTGAGAATTCTATTTTCAAACTCCTCGGCCTAACATTTGCGGGCAATATGAACTGGTACAAATACATAAAGGACATTGCAAAGGCTGCTGCAAATAAGGTGGTTCTCTCTATCGAGCTAGAAGACTACTCACACCTGAAAGTATCCTGTACCTCTACAAAGTCACCATTCGCCCATGCATGGAGAATTGTTGTCACATTTTGGCCGATGCATCTACCACTAATTTCTTCCTCTTAGATAGGGTCCAAAAAAGAGTTGTCTATCTAATCGGTCCCACTTTATCAACTAAGCTTCAGCCCCTGTCCCATCGCCGCAATGTTGCATCATTGTTCCTATTTTACAAATATTTTAATGAAATGTGTTCTGGTGATTTCGTTTCATTTGTAACCCCCTCGGCGTACATATCCTCGACAAACTCGCTTAGCAATAAGATCTCACCTCGTCATTGTAAATGCCAGAAAGCTTACTATACTAATAGTTTCTTTCCTCGATCAGCTTGACTTTGGAATTCCCTTCCTGCTGTCTGCTTCTCTGGCTGTACAGAAGTTTAAATGTAACGTAAACAAATATCTTCTTAATCTTTCCCAGACATGGCCCCAAATAGTAGCCCCTTACTACCAAGTGGCGATATGCTTTGTAACGGGTGAACATGAGTAAAAAATCAAAAAAAAATAAAAATAAAAACTAGATGATGCCATTTGAGCACAAAATGAATGGTGACTTTATAGAGATACAGGCGTAGGTGTGATTTTTCTAGCTCAGTAGAGAGAACCCACTCTTGGCAGCAAAGTTGGCACTTCACAAGAAATGAAGTGGTAGGTGAAGAAATGATAATCAGTTTGTATGAAAGAAATGCGAGATGACGAGTGAAAACTCGAATGTAAAGAAAGTATATTTGGATGGCAAAGTTATTGAAGGTGTTTAGTAGTTTTATAATATGCATCAGAGAAGAACAGATGTACATAAATCTAAGTCAATGGCAGAATCATTAGAAAATGACCTCCAGACGATAGTGGAATGGGGCCACAAATGGATGGCAACATTTAATGCTAGTAAAACTAAGCTGCTCTCCTTTAACAATTATGAGACGCTTCTCAAACCGCCTATATCCATGTCAAATAGCACCCTACCTGAGAATTCTATTTTCAAACTCCTCGGCCTAACATTTGCGGGCAATATGAACTGGTACAAATACATAAAGGACATTGCAAAGGCTGCTGCAAATAAGGTGGTTCTCTCTATCGAGCTAGAAGACTACTCACACCTGAAAGTATCCTGTACCTCTACAAAGTCACCATTCGCCCATGCATGGAGAATTGTTGTCACATTTTGGCCGATGCATCTACCACTAATTTCTTCCTCTTAGATAGGGTCCAAAAAAGAGTTGTCTATCTAATCGGTCCCACTTTATCAACTAAGCTTCAGCCCCTGTCCCATCGCCGCAATGTTGCATCATTGTTCCTATTTTACAAATATTTTAATGAAATGTGTTCTGGTGATTTCGTTTCATTTGTAACCCCCTCGGCGTACATATCCTCGACAAACTCGCTTAGCAATAAGATCTCACCTCGTCATTGTAAATGCCAGAAAGCTTACTATACTAATAGTTTCTTTCCTCGATCAGCTTGACTTTGGAATTCCCTTCCTGCTGTCTGCTTCTCTGGCTGTACAGAAGTTTAAATGTAACGTAAACAAATATCTTCTTAATCTTTCCCAGACATGGCCCCAAATAGTAGCCCCTTACTACCAAGTGGCGATATGCTTTGTAAGGGGTGAACATGAGTAAAAAATCAAAAAAAAATAAAAATAAAAACTAGATGATGCCATTTGAGCACAAAATGAATGGTGACTTTATAGAGATACAGGCGTAGGTGTGATTTTTCTAGCTCAGTAGAGAGAACCCACTCTTGGCAGCAAAGTTGGCACTTCACAAGAAATGAAGTGGTAGGTGAAGAAATGATAATCAGTTTGTATGAAAGAAATGCGAGATGACGAGTGAAAACTCGAATGTAAAGAAAGTATATTTGGATGGCAAAGTTATTGAAGGTGTTTAGTAGTTTTATAATATGCATCAGAGAAGAACAGATGTACATAAATCTAAGTCAATGGCAGAATCATTAGAAAATGACCTCCAGACGATAGTGGAATGGGGCCACAAATGGATGGCAACATTTAATGCTAGTAAAACTAAGCTGCTCTCCTTTAACAATTATGAGACGCTTCTCAAACCGCCTATATCCATGTCAAATAGCACCCTACCTGAGAATTCTATTTTCAAACTCCTCGGCCTAACATTTGCGGGCAATATGAACTGGTACAAATACATAAAGGACATTGCAAAGGCTGCTGCAAATAAGGTGGTTCTCTCTATCGAGCTAGAAGACTACTCACACCTGAAAGTATCCTGTACCTCTACAAAGTCACCATTCGCCCATGCATGGAGAATTGTTGTCACATTTTGGCCGATGCATCTACCACTAATTTCTTCCTCTTAGATAGGGTCCAAAAAAGAGTTGTCTATCTAATCGGTCCCACTTTATCAACTAAGCTTCAGCCCCTGTCCCATCGCCGCAATGTTGCATCATTGTTCCTATTTTACAAATATTTTAATGAAATGTGTTCTGGTGATTTCGTTTCATTTGTAACCCCCTCGGCGTACATATCCTCGACAAACTCGCTTAGCAATAAGATCTCACCTCGTCATTGTAAATGCCAGAAAGCTTACTATACTAATAGTTTCTTTCCTCGATCAGCTTGACTTTGGAATTCCCTTCCTGCTGTCTGCTTCTCTGGCTGTACAGAAGTTTAAATGTAACGTAAACAAATATCTTCTTAATCTTTCCCAGACATGGCCCCAAATAGTAGCCCCTTACTACCAAGTGGCGATATGCTTTGTAAGGGGTGAACATGAGTAAAAAATCAAAAAAAAATAAAAATAAAAACTAGATGATGCCATTTGAGCACAAAATGAATGGTGACTTTATAGAGATACAGGCGTAGGTGTGATTTTTCTAGCTCAGTAGAGAGAACCCACTCTTGGCAGCAAAGTTGGCACTTCACAAGAAATGAAGTGGTAGGTGAAGAAATGATAATCAGTTTGTATGAAAGAAATGCGAGATGACGAGTGAAAACTCGAATGTAAAGAAAGTATATTTGGATGGCAAAGTTATTGAAGGTGTTTAGTAGTTTTATAATATGCATCAGAGAAGAACAGATGTACATAAATCTAAGTCAATGGCAGAATCATTAGAAAATGACCTCCAGACGATAGTGGAATGGGGCCACAAATGGATGGCAACATTTAATGCTAGTAAAACTAAGCTGCTCTCCTTTAACAATTATGAGACGCTTCTCAAACCGCCTATATCCATGTCAAATAGCACCCTACCTGAGAATTCTATTTTCAAACTCCTCGGCCTAACATTTGCGGGCAATATGAACTGGTACAAATACATAAAGGACATTGCAAAGGCTGCTGCAAATAAGGTGGTTCTCTCTATCGAGCTAGAAGACTACTCACACCTGAAAGTATCCTGTACCTCTACAAAGTCACCATTCGCCCATGCATGGAGAATTGTTGTCACATTTTGGCCGATGCATCTACCACTAATTTCTTCCTCTTAGATAGGGTCCAAAAAAGAGTTGTCTATCTAATCGGTCCCACTTTATCAACTAAGCTTCAGCCCCTGTCCCATCGCCGCAATGTTGCATCATTGTTCCTATTTTACAAATATTTTAATGAAATGTGTTCTGGTGATTTCGTTTCATTTGTAACCCCCTCGGCGTACATATCCTCGACAAACTCGCTTAGCAATAAGATCTCACCTCGTCATTGTAAATGCCAGAAAGCTTACTATACTAATAGTTTCTTTCCTCGATCAGCTTGACTTTGGAATTCCCTTCCTGCTGTCTGCTTCTCTGGCTGTACAGAAGTTTAAATGTAACGTAAACAAATATCTTCTTAATCTTTCCCAGACATGGCCCCAAATAGTAGCCCCTTACTACCAAGTGGCGATATGCTTTGTAAGGGGTGAACATGAGTAAAAAATCAAAAAAAAATAAAAATAAAAACTAGATGATGCCATTTGAGCACAAAATGAATGGTGACTTTATAGAGATACAGGCGTAGGTGTGATTTTTCTAGCTCAGTAGAGAGAACCCACTCTTGGCAGCAAAGTTGGCACTTCACAAGAAATGAAGTGGTAGGTGAAGAAATGATAATCAGTTTGTATGAAAGAAATGCGAGATGACGAGTGAAAACTCGAATGTAAAGAAAGTATATTTGGATGGCAAAGTTATTGAAGGTGTTTAGTAGTTTTATAATATGCATCAGAGAAGAACAGATGTACATAAATCTAAGTCAATGGCAGAATCATTAGAAAATGACCTCCAGACGATAGTGGAATGGGGCCACAAATGGATGGCAACATTTAATGCTAGTAAAACTAAGCTGCTCTCCTTTAACAATTATGAGACGCTTCTCAAACCGCCTATATCCATGTCAAATAGCACCCTACCTGAGAATTCTATTTTCAAACTCCTCGGCCTAACATTTGCGGGCAATATGAACTGGTACAAATACATAAAGGACATTGCAAAGGCTGCTGCAAATAAGGTGGTTCTCTCTATCGAGCTAGAAGACTACTCACACCTGAAAGTATCCTGTACCTCTACAAAGTCACCATTCGCCCATGCATGGAGAATTGTTGTCACATTTTGGCCGATGCATCTACCACTAATTTCTTCCTCTTAGATAGGGTCCAAAAAAGAGTTGTCTATCTAATCGGTCCCACTTTATCAACTAAGCTTCAGCCCCTGTCCCATCGCCGCAATGTTGCATCATTGTTCCTATTTTACAAATATTTTAATGAAATGTGTTCTGGTGATTTCGTTTCATTTGTAACCCCCTCGGCGTACATATCCTCGACAAACTCGCTTAGCAATAAGATCTCACCTCGTCATTGTAAATGCCAGAAAGCTTACTATACTAATAGTTTCTTTCCTCGATCAGCTTGACTTTGGAATTCCCTTCCTGCTGTCTGCTTCTCTGGCTGTACAGAAGTTTAAATGTAACGTAAACAAATATCTTCTTAATCTTTCCCAGACATGGCCCCAAATAGTAGCCCCTTACTACCAAGTGGCGATATGCTTTGTAAGGGGTGAACATGAGTAAAAAATCAAAAAAAAATAAAAATAAAAACTAGATGATGCCATTTGAGCACAAAATGAATGGTGACTTTATAGAGATACAGGCGTAGGTGTGATTTTTCTAGCTCAGTAGAGAGAACCCACTCTTGGCAGCAAAGTTGGCACTTTATTCTATGAATATATTTCAATTCATGTTGCCTGGAAATACGAGATCGAGAAGTTTGAAGATTGGGCCTTTAAACGAATAGAGAAAAACCAAAAAACTGAAATAAATCAAACCCATGGAATTTTAAGATTGTGTCATGAAATATTATAAAATTCTAAATGTTCTGCAAAAAATAGATTTTTAAAAAATCAGATAGGTATTAGAATGGGCATTAATCTAAGTTTGTGTCTCTAATACATGTACTAGTACATGTTGTTATGTAACACTATTTCAAATCCCGGGCGACATCATGACACCCTCCTGGGCAGGCAGGATGAGTCAGGTGTTGTTGACACTGGTTAAGAATTCTAGATGTCCCAAATTTCTACATACGAGAAAAAAATAATCTCTTAATAAAATAGAAGTGACGGTTGGTGATAAAAGTCTGGCTAACCCTTGCGGAAATCTTGTCATTCAGTCATATGTTTTATGTAGGAAATGAATTTAAAAACAAAGTCTTGTTTCGATAATGATTTTAAAAAAAAAAAAAAAAAAAAAGAACAATTAACTTGTATGTTTTCAGTGGAGCGAGGGAGGAGGGCGGACCACTTGAATAGCTGGTAAGGGGGATTTTGTTAAGAAAAAAAAAAACAGAAAACAAAAGTTTTCGGGGATAATATGAATGACAAGTGTTTCATACTTAAAACAAACAACAATGGCAACAATCTGTTCCTCTGAAAAACCGTTCTCTTCACAGTAACTTCCCGAATATCTTCCCCGTTTGATGTCAATGACACTTTTCATGGCTTGATACTTCTTTCCAAGAATTTTCGAACACTCTACCGCTATTCCAAATATTTCTATACATTCTTTAAGCCGGTGATGTGGAACCAGATTATATGATTTGCGGTAATCTATACATGACATGAATAGATTTGTGAGGCTTCTCTTACAATACCGGAGTGTTGTTTTATCTCTAAGCAATTGAATTAGAACGAGCAGGGGGAGGGGAGCGGACCACTTTAATAGTTGATAAGGGGGATTTTGTTAAGAAAAAAAAACAGAGAAAACGAAAGGAGTTTTTGTGGGGAGGGGAGAAAGAGATAATGTTTAGAACTAGATAAACGTTTAGCAAAGAGAGAAAGAGAATAGGCCTTCGAGTAAACTAAAGGAAAAAAGCGGACAAAAAAAGAGGAGGAAATGCTAATCTAGGAAATATGGGGGCAAAATTAGCCATGTTCATAAAACCACTTATTGTTGCATGTTGCGTTGGTTTTGACAGGGACGTAAAAAAAGATATGAGTTGTCGAGAGTTCAAAGGTGAAAAGCATGGATAAGAAAAGATTAAATATAAATTAGCATTAAAAGTTGCGCATCCACGTTCGTGTTAAATATTGACCAATGTGCGTTCATATAAGCGGACAGATTCCTACAAGCGTGTAAAACTGGCCTTATACAAATATATGCGGATGAGAAATTTAACATACAAAAAACAAACCTCTTATCCATAACAGAATAAGTCGCTAATGCAAAGAACAATTCATCGCTCCAGCTCCAATCTATATGCATGCATAAAAAAATTTATTACATATATCTAAAAGAAAGACTGTTGGACATCCACGACTGAAACTTGATGGGCAAGGCATGTTTAAATTTATTTGTATCAATTTTTTATGAATATCGCTTCGGGAATGGCATGAAACTGTTTGATGTAAGGAGCTATAACAAAAAAATACACACAACTTCAAGGCCCAAAAGCTAGCCAAGGATACATATCATGTGAATAGATTTCAGCACAGAAAACAGCAGTTCGTCCCACTTTGTCAGAAATTCTTTGTTGATGAAATGTAAGACCAAAGGACAAAATAAGGTTGAATTGCAAAACGGATTGTGGATTTTTGTAACGATTCCATGAGTACGATCAGCCTATACCATTTGCGTCAGTATATAATGTTTAGGTTTTAAAATATGCACATCATAATCACGTTGACAAATCACTGAAGTTAAGCAAAGTTGAGCTGTAACAGTACGAGATGGGTGACAACTTGGAAATACAATGCGCTTTATGTAGAAAGTCAACACATCCTTACAAGATCTGTAAAAATCTAACATCGTCAGCTCTCTTAACCGAGATATAGATGCGACTGGGGGTTTCTTGTGACGTTGGTATTCATGTGAAATTTCCTCCTTTGGAGGAAACCGGCTCGGCACATCGGTTAGGTTTTAAAAGTCATTTTCTTTGAACTGTCTAAAATTGGAATAGTAGTTTTTTTATCACTAATGTTATATTATGGTGCACCAAAAAGGGTCCTGTTTTGTAATGGGGTTTTATATTGTATCTGTATATTCATGCATGTGTAAATGCGTGTATGTATGTACGTCTAGTGTGCATGCAACAGTTTTAACAGGAAACGATTGACGTGGACGTATCGAAACAGTTGTAGACAAGCAGTTCTTTTTAACAGATGTAAATAACACAACACATACCTAAATTATTTGCGAACATTTATTCTCATGATCTGACCGACAATTTCAGAGATTACACGTTCTTACATCATAGCTGCCTAAAATGACGCCGCTCCCTGCGTCATTTTGAGTCGTCCGTTCTCTCTGATGTCCAGCTAACGACTGTCTAGAATCTCCTCAAATCTACATGCATCACGTGTCTCATTACGTCTCATCATTACGTGTCTCAGACCAACAGCTGATGTCCCCCAATCTAGTTATTTGTTTTTGCAAACCAAAAATCATGTTTACATCTATTTTTTTTATTTTCACATTCCTTTTGCGATATTATATGTCAATCATTTTTTCCCAATTTAATTTATTTTTCTAATCATAATAATTGATCCAGCGACCCGCCGTCTCTTGAATCAATTAATAATATTAATAATAATAATAATAATAATAATAATATATATATATATATATATATATATACAAACATTCACACATATATATATAATAAACACAATATGTAAGTAAAAATATCAGTATTGAATTGCTCTAGAAGTATACATGTCTATCTTTCTCTCTCTCTCTCTTTCTCTCTCTGTCTCTCTCTCTTTCTCTCTCTCTCTCTCTCTCTCTCTCTCTCTATATATATATATATATATATATATATATATATATATATATATATGCTATAATAATTATTAAATACCTACAGACACTAGTGTTTCATCCTTTCGGGAATCATCAGTGCAGAGTGTCACGATTAACGCCAGTCGAGAGAATCGAACCCCGGCAAGAGAAGTCATGTCTGGCTTCATTAGCAAGATGCCGGATCATTCGGCTACCGTCAACCGCGGGAGATAGTTGAAATTTAAACATTTATTCTTATTAAATGCTTTTTTAGTCAAAGTGATCTTATCATTATTAAAAGACCTGCGTATATGAGCTAAGTTGACCGACTTTATTACAACTGAAAATGCTCAACAATAAGAAATAAGTTCCTTAAAGGGGCTGACATTATATACACACACACTATATATATATATATATATATATATATATATATATATATATATATATATATATATATGAGCAAGTAGTTAATAAAACATGCTAAAAACACTTTGAAAAAAAAGAGTTAAAAACATATTTAATCTGAAAAGGAAACACTATATAAGTTATAGTCCTTAATCCGCGGAGTTTCGAAGAAATACTTTCCTTCTCATCAGAGGGTAGGAATTAGCAAAATGCGGGATCGGATTTTGTATACAAATATATTTGATGAAACTGCAAGTAAGTCAAAGATCTTACTTGATAACAAAAATTGAAGCAGAGGGAATATGGTGAAGAAAAAGGTGCTTTCACGTGAATGGATTGTCTGGTGAACGGTAAAGTATCCAATGACGGTAAATTTTTGGATTTTACCGCTTTTTACATCTGGTTGAGATTACTTTATAAATATTAATTCTTTAATATTTATAATATACTTTAGTTTAACCATCTTGGATCATTTTGGTAAATTTAATTGTAATTTATATATATATATATATATATATATATATATATATATATATATATATATATAATTATTTTTTAACTATAATGATTAAATACCTACAGACACTAGTGTTTTATCCTTTCGGGAATCTTCAGTGCAGGGTTTCACGATTAACATCATATATATACTGTTTATTTTAGGTCATCTTAGGAACCGTTCTCGGAGATTTTTGTATAGCCTTAGAGAGTTTTCTATATATGGGAGGAAAAAGAGAAAGAGAGACAGAGAACGAAGAAAAGAGAGAGAGAGAGAGAGAGAGAGAGAGGCATGATTTTATTTCTCTGCAAACGATTTATGACGAAAATAATATATATATTTATATATATATATATATATATATATATATATATATATATATATATAGAGAGAGAGAGAGAGAGAGAGAGAGAGAGAGAGGGTGGAGAGAGTGGGGGAGAGAGGAGCGAGCAGTGAAGATGAGATATATTGATAATATACTGAAAGCCTAGAACTGCACAAGACTAGACTTCAAATAAAAAGAGAACATCCACGCTTCAAAATGGCAGAGATCGTGCGTTCGATTTTGGTATGCACGTAACCCGGAATAACACCAACCATAGAATTAACGGAATAATCTTATTTCCGTCATAAATCATTTGCAGAGAAATAAAGTCATACCCCGCTCTCTCTTCTTCTTCTTCTTCTTCTTCTTCTTCTTCTTCTTCTTCTTCTTCTTCGTTCTCTGTCTCTCTTTCTCTTTTTCCTCCCATATAGAAAACTCTCGAAGGCTATAAAAATATCTCCGAGGACGGTTCCTAAGATGACCTAAAATAAACCAACGGATCCCTGAAGAAATAGGTAATCCCCGGGAGAATGCCATACATCACTGAGACAGAAGGATCGGACTCTTTAGTGAACCAGAACCCTAAATCAGCATGTGTCAAGGTTGTGGGGGAATGTGCTCGCCGAAGCACTTGACAAGTTATTAAGTTCTTGTCGTATTACAAGTTGGTCCATGAATATTTGAATATTTGAAATTTTGTCAAAGCATTCTTTTTCTTCTTGTTTTTTTGTTTTTGTTTTTGTTTTTTGACGTAAGTGGTTACTATTTGGGGAAAGATTAGCAAGATGTTTGTTTCTGTTACTTCTGCGTATCAGTACAGCCAAGGAAGCAGGCAGCAGGAAGGGAATTCCAAAGTCTAGCTGTTCGAGGGAAGAAACTATTAGAATAGAAAGCTTTCTGTTATTTAGGGACATCGACATGGAAGGGGTGAGATCTTATTGCAAAAACGGGTTTATTAGGGATATGTACGCCGAGGGGGTACAAGTGCAACGAGTTCATCAGAACACATTCCATCAAAATATTTGAATTAACTAAACAAACCAAACCGTACTTTTTTGCTAAAGATATTTTTCCATTGTTCGTTGAAAAGAATATTTCTTTTAACTATCTTGTAAATTTATTTATTTTTCTTTTTTTTTTAATTTATGTTCGACTTTTAAAAATCAATAAAACCACAAAGTTATAAAAAATAAAAGTAACCAAATAAAAAAAAAAAACAGAAAAAAATACTCCACATCAGCAATCACCTTTAAAATTACGTCTTTTATAAGTTTTCAGGTATGCTGAAAATGAATATCATAGTTAACATTTGTGCAGACAAATAGTTTACTGGATAATGAAACCTTTTTTATTCAATATAATCTCACCGATGGCCATGTTTTTTTACTACTGAAAAAGCACTAAAGCGCATGCGTTCTACAAACTATCCATCATCCCCATGTTTAGAAAGGCGATCGCCACTGTTTACCGATGTATTTGTAAAATGCAAATGGCGACAGACTCTGTGTTGAAAACATAAGTTTGAGAAAATAACTTAAAACTATTAAACTGTACAAAATGCTGTTAGAAACCCACCGAATATCTATCAACCTATGTTACATTAACAAATATTGAGTGGGTTTTTAACAGTATCTTGTGTAGTTTTTTAGTTTTAAGTCATTTTCCCAAATTTACATTTTCAACACAGAATCCGTCGTCATTTGCATTTTTCAAATAAATCGGTAAACACCATATGTTTTTCGAGCCGAATAAACACTTTATATTAAATAAAACAATAAAAAAAATTATCCAGTTAGGTAGAAAAGTAACTTATCTTGTTTTCGATAACATTTATTTGTTATATATTTGTTTTTTGACAACTTTTTCAAATCTATGTGCATAGTAATACAACCCCCAGAATTCTTTCTAGTGAGAAATCGGGACCACGTGAAGGTTGCCAACATCAGTTAACGTGATTGGGGGGGGAGAATTGGATTCCAACTTAAAACACTAGGGTCGTCAATCCGTGTTATTAACTACTAGACCATCGTCAATTTCCTTCCCGATGCTGAAAATCTGAGATCTCTTTAGTACACTAGCACCCACTTTACATGCAGAAGAAGAGCGCGATAATTTTTTTAATATTATCTTACCTGGAGGGGTGCAGATGTATGCTGACATAGTGGTGGTAATGTTGTCCAGGAGGGTTGACGTCCGAAGAATAGACGCAGTGCTTGCCATTAGAGGTCCTAGCGTGGCGTTGGTGACGGACGCCGCCACCACAGCCGCTGCCTGAGCCGCGGCCGCTGCGGCCGTCGTCACCGTGGTTGCGGCCGCTGCTGCCGTCGTCGTTGTTGTGCTAGCAACTGTCGTGCTGGCGTTCAAGGCCGCTCCTGCCGTCTCCCCCAAAGCAACCCCGGCGAGGGGCATCGATGCTGTCACGGTGTGGTTTGACAAATTCATTAGCTGCCGGAGAGTTACGTTGGCTTCCATGTTTATTTTTTTATTTTTTAAACGTTTTTTTTTTTTTTAATTCGATTTTAAAAGTATGTTTTTAACGAAATGTTTTGTTGTGTTTTTGTTTGTTTGTTTTATGGTTCAATTTTCTTTTGTTTTTTATTGTTTTTTTAATCCATTCAAGGGTATTTCCGCGGGAAAGTTTTTGGGGTGGGGTTGGGGGAGTGGCTCAATCTTCTCTTCTGTAAAAAACAAGAACAGAAAATAGATTGTTAATATAAATATATTCAACGATAATCTGTGATATATACATATAATAATAAATATTTCTGGGGATTGATGAGAGTTAAAAGCGAACCGGATGTTGACACATTCACGGCCAGAGATTGAATAAAAAAAAATGTCTTGTACGCACTGGCTCGACGCAGGGCTTCCGGTTGAAAAAAAAAGAAGAAAAATAATAATTAAAAAAAAATGATTGCAAACCAACGGAAAGCTTTGGCGCCGTTTAAAAAACTGTCGACTTCCATGGCCGCTGGGAGCCCCCAGAAAAATATAAAAGCCCAAGATTTTACGAAGCAGGAAGAGAATTCACAGGAGGATTCGAGAGGAGATTCTGCCAAAAAAGCTGTAATAGATGTAAAGAAGAAAAGAAGACACTAGTGAACTGAAGCCGACTCTGCTCCCACGTTACGGACCGAGCACCTTCATTTACTGACCGTTGCCTGATTCACACCTAAACTGATGAGTCCAAACCAAATGAACATTCTCTTTTTGTTGATTTCTCTCCATGCTGACCTTTCTCTCACACATTCACGAAAATCCTCCCCCACCACGAAAACGAACACTTTCAACTTACATTCCATAATAAATAAATCTCCTTTTCTCACTTTTAAAATTGAATGTCTGTCTTATTTATTTTATGGAGTCAGATAATTGCATGTTAATATACAAACCAGATAAAGTCCTTAATGTAAAATTGATTGTTTGATATGTTTAAATTTATGTTCAATTTTTGCATCAAATCGTGACCCTAACTGTGTATCGAACGAATACCATACTACTTTGTTCGCTGCACCTTATCATAGCAAAGGTCCATACAAAATTCTAGCTAAATCCAACCTGTAGTTTCTAATAAATTTTCCAGAATAAATGTGTTATTTGTGGTAAATATTCTCTATTGGTGTATCGGACGGATATCACAATACTTAGTTCGCTGCACCGTATAATAGCAAAGTTCATACAAAATTTCGCCTAGATTGACCTTATAGTTTGTGAGAACATTTATAGAGTAAATGTAGTATTGTCGTAATTAATCCCTATTAATCGAATGGATACCATAATATTTAGTTCGCTGCTCCTTAATATAAGAAAGGTTCATACATAACTTATTAATTCTTATCATAACAAAAACTCATTCACAATTTCAGTCAGATTGCTGCAGTAGTTTCCGATAAAAGGTAGAAAGGACAGATAGACAGACAGACTAAGAGGAATTAAATATATATAATGCTATATGTCTGTCAGTCTGTCTCCATATTTTCAAACTCTATCTCCTCCGAAACAAATGATTGAATGTTTTACGGGCCGTTCTTTTATGGGGTTTTGCCGGTTAAAATAGTTTTTTAAGGGGTCAAAAGTGGGTAAAACTGCAAAAAATGGTTATACATTTGTACATGCATCTTAGTTTATTTTTAATTTTTAATTTTCAATCCGTTCATATCTAAGTCACGTTGGTGTAGTGGTAACGTCACCAGCTTTGAATGCTACAGTTTTGATTTCGGTTTCGATTCTAGCTGTTGGCACCCAAATACTTTTTTTTTTTTTTACTTTTGAAATCACGACTCTATAATAATAAATACAAAATCCGGACAAATTAAAATATCATATTTAAGCGTATTTTATGACCGGGAAAAGCCGGGCGCCCCCTCCCACCAGTATTATATAGATGAACATACGTGTGTCCGGCCAGATTTGGTTTATGAAGGTGAGAGGAAATGAACGAATAAGAAGGACAGAAAGGGTAGTAGACAGAGTAGCTTTGAGTAGTTTTGTTACATTAAGTAGCTTCATGGCTTGTCTGAAGTGATTTTCATAAAAATATGTTAAACACGGTTTCTTAATTTTAGATTGCAAAACCAGAAATCATCAAGGTGTAATCTTTTTTATCTTTTAACATCTCGCAACGGGATATTCCAACCAATGAATCACTTTATGATGGTCTCATTGTAATATCATGTATTTTTAAAAATCCTCACGTTCTTCTCGATCTCCACGGTTCGTTTCAATTCTTACAAGACGTTGTGTCATCTATTATTAAGGTCTAAAGCAACTTTTTAAATAAGGGTTAACAGGTGTGAGGGAGCCGGTGAGACAATACTGGGATGAGCGATAATAGTGGGACGAGTGAGATTTGATTAAGAGGGCGGCTTAGCGAGAGTTTGTTTACATTAGACTTGAAAGTGGTCATGTTATAGTCAGCCGGGAAGTAGCTTCGCGGTATTGTGTTACACAGGCGGATAGTTCTATGAAAGAACATGTGGTCATAGGATTTTCGTTTAGTTTTAGGCACAGATAGAGAATAAGGGAAATTGTGGACAGTGGTTGTAGCTAGATGAGGATCGACTGTGAATGTTCTGCATGGAAAGGCACAAATGGAAGTTTTGTTGACGGGATTCACTGAGCGGGTTTAAGTACTATTGCGGTAATCAAGGTTTGCATATTCTCTTCTTTCCGTCCTTTTCTTCTTCTTCTTCTTCTTCTTCTTCTTCTTCTTCTTCTTCTCCTCCTCCTCCTCCTTCTTAATAACTGCTTTCACCAACATTATTAAATGAAAAAAAAAAGCATCAACAAATAAAAACGGGCTTTGAAAAACTGTGGAGTTTTAGTTGCTCTTCGGTGCCTACACGTGAACGCATAAGACCACCCAACCCTCCTTATGGTATACGGGGGTGAGTTATTTAAAAGCCGAATCACACTCCCTAGTGGTTCAGACGAAAGAGGGCGATTCTCTTTACCAAGTTTACACACATGTTTTGCACACGTTTTCTGCCAATGACGTCACTTTTTTTTATTTTTACATTGGAGTCACCACTTATTAAGCCCCAGAGACCACTCGAGGATAAGAGTGTACAGTAGTCAATGGGACAATATCGTAATAATCGTCAGTAGTGGAAATTTGGTCAATTGGATTACTTAAGGGGAACAACTCATCAAGAACTTGTTTACATTGGACTTGAAGACGACCTTATTGTAGTCAGCTGGAAAGCAGGCAAACGGAAGAGAGTTCCACAGGTGTGCAGTTCTAAGAAAGAAGCTTTGTTCATGGAATCTACGTTTAGGTTTACGCACAGATAAAGAGTGGGAGAAATTATTGATAGTGGTTTCAGCTAGACGAGTGTTTCGCATGAAAGTTCGGCGAGATGGGGGGGGGCATAATTTGGAGTTCAGACGAGTACTTGCCATGAAAATAACGATAATTCAAAGACAGGCCCGCGACGTCTCTTCCATGAGAAAGGTTGCAGCAATAAAATAAAAGGGCAGCTTCTACTAAGCTACGAAGTCTATTTTGAACTCTGTCAAGGCAGGATAAGACTTTCTAGCAGCTTCTGCCCAGATATGGCAACAGTGCCCCGTCTTTGAACGTACCTTGCTCTTATATAGGGAGAGGGTTGCATCAGCAATGAGATATCTACAAGATCGATAGAAGGATACCACCATTTTTCCAGCGATCTCGGCAACTATTCATATTCTTATGCAGTCAACTTGAAAGCCTACTAGAGAGAACTTGAATGCCTACTAGACACTATCCTCGAGTGTCTAAAGTGTCTCTGTTCAGAGGTTTGTCAGGTCAACATGACATAAGGATACTTTTCTCATAAGTAAACTCTGACTAAATGTTCAAATTAAATTTTCGTATTCACAGCTGAAATTAGATATTGCTATGACTAGCCAGCACTGGCTTTTATGAGGAATGGTGTACCTTCTTCAAATGAAGTTACCTCAAGTAAATAGTACGAAGCTGGATACTCAACCAGACTAGATGAATTCTTCTCCTGGAATCCAGTAAAGCCATAAGGTTGCTTGTTTTTTATTTTACGGCATATCAACTCTTTTCATGTTATTTAATGCCAAATCCAGTGAGTTTGAAGAAAATTTTTTAAAGAATTAGGGGTTCCTTTTTTCTTTTTCTTTTTTCAAGTCGGTTTCTATAAAACCCATAGTTGGGACCCTAACAGGTACTACCACTCGGTGTCTGAGTGGACCTGGGAGCAATGGCAATTAAAGGGTGGTTCCACACTCCCCCAAAGCCAGCAAGCTGGGGCCTCACCATCGGGTATAGTTTAAGATCATATCCAGGACCAGAGACCATAACAATGGTATACTATGACATATTTAAATGGTCAGTTGGGGAAGAGAAAAATTATGTTCTCCACTTCTTAACTAAATCAGTGTTTGAGACATAAAGGAGAACTTTATTCGAATATTTATGCATCTCATATAGACATCTCATATCTATGAATATCTATGCATCTCATATAGACATCTCATATCTATTAATATCTATGCATCTCATATAGATATCTCATATCTATGAATATCTATGTATCTCATATAGACATCTCATATCTATTAATATCTATGCATCACATATAGACATCACATATCTATGAATATCTATGCATCACATATAGACATCTCATATCTATGAATATATATGCATCTCATACAGACATCTCATATCTATTAATATATATGTATCTCATATAGACATCTCATATCTATGAATATCTATGCATCTCATATAGACATCTCATATCTATGAATATCTATGTATCTCATATAGACATCTCATATCTATTAATATCTATGCATCTCATATAGACATCTCATATCTATGAATATCTATGCATCACATATAAACATCTCATATCTATGAATATCTATGCATCTCATACAGACATCTCATATCTATTAATATATATGTATCTCATATAGACATCTCATATCTATGAATATCTATGCATCTCATATAGACATCTCATATCTATGAATATCTATGTATCTCATATAGACATCTCATATCTATTAATATCTATGCATCTCATATAGACATCTCATATCTATGAATATCTATGCATCACATATAAACATCTCATATCTATGAATATCAACGCATCTCATATAGACATCTCATATCTATCAATATCTATGCCTCTCATATAGACATCTCATATCTATGAATATCTATGCATCACATATAAACATCTCATATCTATCAATATCAACGCATCTCATATAGACATCTCATATCTATCAATATCTATGCATCTCATATAGACATCTCATATCTATGAATATCTATGCATCTCATATAGACATCTCATATCTATGAATATCTATGCATCTCATATAGACATCTCATATCTATGAATATCTATGCATCTCATATAGACATCTCATAGCTATGAATATCTATGCCTCTCATATAGACATCTCATATCTATGAATATCTATGCATCTCATATAGACATCTCATATCTATGAATATCTATGCATCTCATATAGACATCTCATATCTATGAATATCTATGCATCTCATATAGACATCTCATAGCTATGAATATCTATGCCTCTCATATAGACATCTCATATCTATGAATATCTATTCATCTCATATAGACATCTCATATCTATGAATATCTATGCATCTCATATAGACATCTCATATCTATGAATATCTATGCATCTCATATAGACATCTCATATCTATGAATATCTATGCATCTCATATAGACATCTCATAGCTATGAATATCTATGCCTCTCATATAGACATCTCATATCTATGAATATCTATGCATCTCATATAGACATCTCATATCTATGAATATCTATGCATCTCATATAGACATCTCATATCTATTAATATCTATGAATCTCATATAGACATCTCATATCTATGAATATCTATGCCTCTCATATAGACATCTCATATCTATGAATATCTATGCATCTAATATAGACATCTCATATCTATGAATATCTATACATCTCATATAGACATCTAATATCTATGAATATCTATGCATCTCATATAGAAATCTCATATCTATGAATATCTATGACTCTAATATAGACATCTCATATCTATGAATATCTATACATCTCATATAGACATCTCATATCTATGAATATCTATGCATCTCATATAGACATCTCATATCTATGAATATCTATGCATCTAATATAGACATCTCATATCTATGAATATCTATACATCTCATATAGACATCTAATATCTATGAATATCTATGCATCTCATATAGAAATCTCATATCTATGAATATCTATGACTCTAATATAGACATCTCATATCTATGAATATCTATACATCTCATATAGACATCTCATATCTATGAATATCTATGCATCTCATATAGAAATCTCATATCTATTAATATCTATGCATCTCATATAGAAATCTCATATCTATGAATATCTATGCATCTCATATAAACATCTCATATCTATGAATATCTATGCATCTCATATAAACATCTCATATCTATCAATATCTATGCATCTCATATAGACATCTCATATCTATGAATATCTATGCATCTCATATAAACATCTCATATCTATGAATATCTATGCATCTCATATAGACATCTCATATCTATGAATATCTATGCATCTCATATAGACATCTCATATCTATGAATATCTATGCATCTCATATAGACATCTCATATCTATGAATATCTATGCATCTCATATAAACATCTCATATCTATGAATATCTATGCATCTCATATAAACATCTCATATCTATGAATATCTATGCATCTCATATAGACATCTCATATCTATGAATATCTATGCATCTCATATAAACATCTCATATCTATGAATATCTATGCATCTCATATAAACATCTCATATCTATGAATATCTATGCATCTCATATAAACATCTCATATCTATGAATATCTATGCATCTCATATAAACATCTCATATCTATGAATATCTATGCATCTCATATAAACATCTCATATCTATGAATATCTATGCATCTCATATAGACATCTCATATCTATGAATTTCTATGCATCTCGTATAAACATCTCATATCTATGAATATCTATGCATCTCATATAGACATCTCATATCTATGAATATCTATGCATCTCATATAGACATCTCATATCTATGAATATCTATGCATCTCATATAAACATCTCATATCTATGAATATCTATGCATCTCATATAGACATCTCATATCTATGAATATCTATGCATCTCATATAAACATCTCATATCTATGAATATCTATGCATCTCATATAGACATCTCATATCTATGAATATCTATGAATCTCATATAAACATCTCATATCTATGAATATCTATGCATCTCATATAAACATCTCATATCTATGAATATCTATGCATCTCATATAAACATCTCATATCTATGAATATCTATGCATCTCATATAAACATCTCATATCTATGAATATCTATTCATCTCATATAAACATCTCATATCTATGAATATCTATGCATCTCATATAAACATCTAATATCTATGAATATCTATGCATCTCATATAAACATCTCATATCTATGAATATCTATGCATCTCATATAGACATCTCATATCTATGAATATCTATGCATCTCATATAAACATCTCATATCTATGAATATCTATGCATCTCATATAGACATCTCATATCTATGAATATCTATGAATCTCATATAAACATCTCATATCTATGAATATCTATGCATCTCATATAAACATCTCATATCTATCAATATCTATGCATCTCATATAAACATCTCATATCTATGAATATCTATGCATCTCATATAGACATCTCATATCTATCAATATCTATGCATCTCATATAAACATCTCATATCTATGAATTTCTATGCATCTCGTATAAACATCTCATATCTATGAATATCTATGCATCTCATATAAACATCTCATATCTATGAATATCTATGCATCTCATATAAACATCTCATATCTATGAATATCTATTCATCTCATATAAACATCTCATATCTATGAATATCTATGCATCTCATATAAACATCTAATATCTATGAATATCTATGCATCTCATATAAACATCTCATATCTATGAATATCTATGCATCTCATATAGACATCTCATATCTATGAATATCTCATACATCTCATATAGACATCTCATATCTATGAATATCTATGCATCACATATAGACATCTCATATCTATGAATATCTATGCATCACATATAGACATCTCATATCTATGAATATCTTATACATCTCATATAGACATCTCATATCTATGAATATCTATGCATCTCATATAGACATCTCATATCTATGAATATCTTATACATCTCATATAGACATCTCATAGCTGTGAATATCTATGCATCTCATGTAGACATCTCAAGTTTTAGCTCCAGGAAGGGGAGGGTTATTTTAATTTCTGAGAACTTCGACTGAAGTAAAATGAAATTTTAATATTCTTACTTACTTGCCTCCCCACGAGGACAGAGTTAGACACAAAATCAGTTTTTTATGTGGGGAAAATCCAGCTCCCCAAAAAGGGGCATTCTGGATAGGAACAAACATAAAAAATGTCTTAGTCATGAAGGATCTCTCTACACCACTAACCGAGAACAAAAATAAAGTAAACTGCCGCAGCCTTTTGTGATGTAATCCAGTGTGCACAACAACATGATATTAAATAAGATTGCAAAGTTTTACGGTAGAAGATAAAACCTGGTCGGTTAATATAAGTTTTTTACAAGATATAAGAGAAAAAAATAACAGGAGCGTAATTATTATGTTTATTGTTATAAATGTCTAACCCAGCGTAGGTTATAAATTCAGCTAGTATTGAATGAAGATAGAGAGGAATAAATTAATCATCACATGGAATATACATTGAAATAAGAGAAAATGAAAGGATACATAAAGAAAATCAAGAAAAATACAGCGGAAATAAAACAACCTTGAACTTAAAAGATGTTTAAAAACAAAACATTGATCCAAAATGGCGGACTAAACAAGCCAAAAAAATTTAATCCTGAATAAAAAAAAAACATTGCACAAATAAACAGATACGTAAAGTTAACATTTAAAAGATAAAATAAACAGAAACGCGGGCAGAAGGCGAAAGGCAGAAGTAAGGTGAGGAAGAGAAAGAGAGGGTGATAGAGTATGGGAGGGTGAAAAGGAAGAAGGAGTAGAAGAAAAGAAGAAAGAAAAAATATTTGTATTTATTAATTTTTTTTTTTTCTTGAAACTATCTGTTGAAAAAAATACGATTATTTATTTATTCATTTATTCATTTATTTGCTTGAACTAGCTGTTCTTATCTCAAAATCGTGAAGTTCCGGCGAATGCCACCGACGGTTTCTGGAAATTTGCGAAAACACAATAAAAAATAAAAAACGTATAAGCTAAATGCGCATATTCAACCTATTTACTTAACTACTAGTGTATGGCTTTTGTCAAAAGATAACAGGAAAAAAATGCTCTACCAGTGTTCGTATTAGCGGTATTTAGCTTCTTCCTACCTCTGGAAAATTTTGAGACAAAACTGAAAAGCGCACAGAGATAGCGTACACGTAAAATTGACTGAGCAGTCCTGTCAGCGTTCGGAACCGAGGACGCCCCAAGCATTTAAATTTAAACTATGTGATTTCCAAAACAAAGAAGGTAAAGCCTAGGAGGGTGAACCTATGACTAAACAGAAAAAAATACCATAGACTAACAAAAAAGAAGCCACTGTCGGAAAAGTGACCCAGTCTCTGTCGAATTGATTGCGCAGAGTGGATCCTCAACTTTCCTTCATACGGTGTTTACCGGAGATCAATGAGCAACGCTGTACACTTTAGTCTTTAATCTATATATTAATACGATAGCATGTGTTATTTATTTTGTGTGTAACGCTTACATCCGAGTGGCCGTCCTTTAATTGTTACGGACTGCCATTTCTTGTAATAAATAATTTTACAAAGATATCTTCATAAGTTTTGGTTTCGGTTTCGATTATAACTGATGGCACTTAAGTCATCTATTTGTTTTATAAATAATTTTATCAAGAATTCGTCATAAGTTTTGGTTTCGGTTTTGATTATAGCTGAAGGAACTCAAGTTATATATATATAGATATACATATAGCTTTTTCATAAGTTTTGGTTTCTGTTTCGATCAAGCTGATACACCCAAAACATTTGGATATATATTTTTTTTATTTTTTAAATCGCAACTTTATAATATATAAAAATCGATAGAACACTAACTCTATAATAATATATACGAAATCTGCAAGAATTAAAATATCATATTTAAGCGTACTTTACAACCGGGCTACGCCGGGCGTCCCTGATAGCTTAGATAAATACTTTTACAGTTTTAACAAAAGAGCTACAATAATATCAGAGCGTCTCAATTTACGCTGAACATCTACAGAATGCCAACATCAATATATTACATATGAATCAGTTCCTTGTGGAATTTCCACATGTCCCGCTAGTTCATTTATAAATATTTCAATTATTTTTTCGTTGTTTTTTTGTTTATCTAATTTTCAACTTGAATTTTATTTATTTATTTTAAATTTAGATGTCGTTCGAAATTCTATTTTTCGACATACGAGAAAACAAAATGTCCTCCTATGGCATAATTGTTTGAATTCCTGAAAAATAGTATTTTTTAATAGCTTATCTGACCACTAACTATAAGTCCGAGTGACAACCTTTCTGTGAATTAGTGGTAGGATAAGCCATTTTTCTACTATGTTTTTCCCCCCGGAAATAAAACACTGCCAACAGCTATGCTACGATCGGCCATTTTCTTTTTGTTAAACAGAGTTTGGAATGAAATCTAATTTTGAAATCAAATAAAATAACGTAGAAAACACTTTTAGAATGCTACAAATATATAGGTCGGTAGAAAATTCAATTTCCATGTGTTTGGCAAAGATTGTTTGTATCGTTTATTTTTGTTATTGTTTATTTCTTGCCTGATAACTATACTGTACTTTTACGTATATCTCTATATCTAAAGTTGTAGGGTTTGTCAGTCTGCTTTTTTTTTGTTGTTGTTTTTTAGATTTTAGATTTAAAGAACCATATACATTATTCACTTGGATAAGTGTATTTGTTTTTCATCAAATTTGATCGTTATTGTGGGGTCTGCATTCGCGCCTGATATCCATAGAAATGGAATACAACGTTTTACGTTATTTAATTCATGAGCTATTTTTTTCCGTTTCGTTATCGCTTTGAAAAGTTCGCTACTTAAATACGTGAAACATTAATTTTAAACTAGTGGGGCCAGTGGAAATTCCACAGCGGCATCTTCCATATGTAATATGTTGCAACTGGACATTCTGTGGATGTTCAGCGTGATTGGGGACCCAGCGATATTATTGCAACCTTTTTGTTGAAACTGTAAAAGTACTTAAGTTATCTGGTTAATGTAGCGTCAAAATATATCTGGTTATTACGGTTTATCTCCACTATCCTTATAGGGGTCTGTGACATATTTCCATTGTATGGACGCCCGGCACGAACGGAAACCTCACGATATCATTATACCATATTAGATAGAACAGATACTGCCCTTGGATCCTAGCCAGGAGACCAAGAAGTATATTTTAGTTTTACGTACGACCCAAAGCGACATCATTTATTTATTTTTATGTATTTATTTATTTATTTTTATTTATTACATTACGTTTTTGGTGATCGGGTGATTCTATTTATTGGAAGAGAGGGTGGAGGCTAGTAACATGCTGCAAATATTAAATTGGCATATCTTTATACTAATTTAATGTTCGTTGTATGTTGTTGCCTTCTGACCTCATTCTTAATAAATGGGATTTTCCGATCGAATAATTTATAATCTGGAAACTATGCGTAGGTTAAAGATACTGCGGTAGGTGTGTCAGAAACTGACCTTACGAATACGTCAAAAAATATTGAATAATTCGACCCCCTGTCTTTCCAAGCTTATAACTACTCGAAAAATGTAATTCAATCCCTATTTTTTTTCAATTAAAGGGACAAAGACCAAGGTTTCATTTAAAAAAAAGTGTTTTTTTTTTTTTTTTAAAGGTTTTAAACTTCGAACTTTACAGGTAAATTACTAAAAAACGCTTCTTTTTTTGTTTTAAATTTGAATATATTATTTATTGATATTTTATCTTCAATTTGTGATATATAAAACTTTGGTGAGTAAATTAATTATTTACTTTTTAATAGACATTTCAAAATGGAGGGGTGAATTTAAAAAAAAACGTTTGTCTAAAATATTATATTTGGTTTATTGGAAAGAGCATAAAATTTCACATTGACCCTGAAAATATCGTAAAAATAGAATACATATAAAAATTTTTATAGATTTTTAAAGTTTAAAAATTGAAAAATATTTAACTCGTAAAATTCAATTGATTTCATTACGTAAAATAATGTTTTTTAAAAAATAAAAAATAATATTTCTATTACTTTTTATACAACTTTAATAGTTTATTTTGGAAGTATAATCCATAAAGAAAATAAACAACCCACTTTTAAAAGCGAAATTGCGAGTTTTTTTTTCATATTTTATTCGCAATTTCGTGTTAGGGGTGTCAAAAATTCCCCAAATATTCTGATACAGCTAGTACTGCGGTATTAATATACAGATACATAAGCAATTCATTCATAACTTGGTTGTAAATACGACACATTTCTCTTTTTTTTTTTCATGTAAATAAACATTAACATTTAGTTCATTTCCATACAGTTTTATCTTTTAAATGTGACCGTAAAGAAAGGACAAGACAGAAATAAATTTGCCCGCCACTTGCAATTTAGAAATAGATCGCTGTTTGAAAAATCAAGTTGGTCTCTCTATAGAAAAAAAATATTTTTCGCACAGATGCTAAATAATTTTGTCCAGGAAACAATGCTGTGAAACTGAACTATTTGTTATCATTGAATTAAAAACAGAACAAGGTGCTTCTGCATTTACCGACCCGAAGTTTGCTCGGGTTCGATCAGCAGCTGACGGAAATAGCCGGAAAAAGTCGGCCAAACGTTCCTTAATTTTTAACGAACGCGCTGTCTGTTTTTAGTTAATGCGAGTCTATGAAGACTACTTTTTAAGAAAAAAAAATGGTGTTACTCGCGCAGGTTGGAGTTAAGGTGTAAGGTTAGGTATTATGGTTAGGGTTAGGGTTGGGTTAAATACATGTTGTAATTTTATTTATTGTTGTAGAGTTGAATGTAATATTAAAAGAAAGCGCCCGCGTGTGTGTGCATTGTGTGGTTATACAACTTACCTTCGGATAGAATCTCAGAGAGAGAGATTAAAGATGGCAACTATGGATTTATAAGGTGTAGTCTCGTGGAATCTCACGAGATCTCATCTTCCACTGCACACGTATGCAAATAGAATGGAGTCAGTTTTCTAATAAAATGCCTGTTGGTAGAGGTGGTCGGGAGAACACGTGCTGGAAGTTGAGAGAGAAAGTTGACAGTGACGAATTCTGAACTTTTGCTTTTTGTATTTATTTTATTTTGTTTTGCTGTTTACCAGCCCATTTAACTGCAAGGTTGCAATTTGAAGTGACCAGTACCGCATCCACAGGTTGTACTCTGTTACCAGTTTTGTTTGTTTTTTACGGTCTCCAACCTCCAGCACGTGTTCTCCCAACCACTTCTTGTATTTTCATGTTTGTCCTGTTTATCATTGTAATTTTTCCCCCCGTAGCAGTTTAACGTTTCGCGATCGGCTGCTTCCGGTTATTCCGGTCAGCGAGCGAGCACTTTGTGGAAAACGCGGGTCGGTAAAAGCAGAAGTACTCAAAACAATAATAAATAATTGCTAATTAATAAAAGGTCTTTTTTTCAAAACTAATATGCAAATTAATTAACATTGGGACTGTTTTTGCATATACATAAGTGTTGTAAAAAATGGCGTATTTATTGTTTAAAGTTGAATTAACTTGAAATGAAGCACTTGGACTTCTTTGTGAAAGTATGACTTTAAAATCTCACGGAGGAGATTTCCTAACCCCCCCTCTCTCTCTCTCTCTCTCTCTCTCTCTCTCTCTCTATATATATATATATATATATATATATATATATATATATATATATATATATATATATATATATATATTCTCTCTAGTTGTTTCCGTGGAAAGTGTTTGATTGATCTTCGATATCTAGTTCCTTTTTGATAACATTAATTGCAAAACTCGTTTGTTACTACCAAAAAAAAAAAGTTTTATTAGGTTTAGAAGTAAGTTCTTGCGGAATTTTTAATTTTGATTCCAAATGATGTATTTTCAAATAAGTTTTCGCTATTTCATAATAATACCTTTACTTTATATATCATTGTAAAGAGCGTTTTCCGCTCTATCTAATCGTTTAAATTACAATCGTTTTAAAAACGATTATATCTTCTTTTCAGAACGTTGAATACAAGATGAAAAAAAAGCAAAGTCGCACAATTTCTTTTTATTTCAATTCAAGCTAGGCCGAAAGCTGCTGAAAAAGCTCACGATATCAACGAAGCGTTTGGCTCATGAACCACTACTGAAAGCAAAGCACAATGGTGGTTTAAGAAATTTCGTGGCGACGAGTGTCTTGAAGATGATGAGCGAAGTGGTCCGCCATCGGATGTTGGCAACAATCAATTAAGAGCCTTAGTCGAAGCCAATCCACGCACGACTGTTCGAGAACTTGCTTCTGAATTAGACGTTATGCATACGACAATTTCCAACGACTTGACAGAGATTGGAAGGATTTAAAAACTTGATACATGAGTGCCTCACGACTTGAACGACAACCAAAAGAAACGTCGTAATGAAGTGTCATCATCCCTTCATTTACGCGATAAGAACGGCCCGTTTCTTGACCGTATTGTAACTTGCGATGAAAAGTGCGTTCTTTACGACACTCAGCTCAGTGGTTAGACGCCTACAAAGCCCCACGCCACTTCCGAAGCTAGAATTGCATCAAAAGAAGGTCATGCTGACTGTTTGGTGGTTTGCAACTAGTCTCATCTATTACAGTTTTTTTTCTTTTAATCCAGGCGAACCCATCACGCGAGAGAATACTGTCAACAAATGGATGAAATGTATTAGTAACTTCCAACACCGAGCATAAGTCAAAAGAAAAGGCCCAATTATCCTCCACAACAACGCCTGTTGATAAACTGGCCCTGCAAAATTTGAACGAATTGGGCTACGAAACTCTGCCTCATCCCCCATACTTTCCAGACCTCTTACCTACTGCCTACTACTTTTTCAATCATCTTGGCAACTATCTGCCTGAGAAATGCCCCAAAAACCTAAACGATATCAAAAACGCCTTCAGATACTTGATCGCCACCAGAACGCAAGATTTACTGGCATAAATACACTTGTTTTGCGTTAGCAAAAGTGTATTAATTTTGATAGTGTTTATTTCAATCAATAAGTTTTTGTTTAGACCAGGATATGTTCATCTGAATTTTAAAGTTTAAAAACCGCAATAACTTTCTTGTCAACTTGATAGCTTCACATCAAACAGAATGTTTGTGAACAAAGTTTCTTTCTAGGAAAATCCCGTCTGTGGAACTCATTGCTACAAGACTGCTTCCTTGGACCTACAACACGACCATCTTTAAATTTAATGATAGTAAACACTTGTGACCAAATTTTATCCATTCTACTCAATATTTTCAATCCTCTCATAAAATTCATCCTCAGTCCTTGAGTTGCTTTTAGCTTTGATAAGTTGAAAGGCATGCGGAAAAGACTGATGAACAAGTAAAAAGAGTAAAATAGTTACTTTTACACAATACTAACCAAACTAAACCAGTTCTTACTGGAGAAAATTTACGGGACGAGCCGGAAACAAAACGAATTAGAAGCCGCGAAAAGAATTCACGGCAAAAAAACAATTGCAGAAAACGTCAAACATAAAATGAATTTAACCGCGTTAACACAGGTTAATCTGGCAGAAATTTCGGACCAGACCCTTCATTTTCATAATATAGATGGTGTTTATCCAGTTTATGATCCAATCTCCGATATTTTTTATTTATTTTTATTTATTTTTATTTTTATTTATTTTTATTTTTATTTTTTTTATTATTATTATTATTATTATTGTTGTTGCTGCTGCTGCTGCTGCTGCTGCATTTACCGACCAGCGATTTCCACGAAGTTGGCTCGAGCTCGCTCGGCGGCTGACGAAAATAACCGGAAAAGGTCGGCCGAGCGTTCCTCAATTTTTAACGAACGTGCTGTATGTGTTTAGCTAATACGAGTCTATGAAGGCTACTTTATTATAAATTGGATATTTTTTTTTTAAATCATAATTTTGATTGAGCAGATTATGGTTATGGTTTAGGTAAAGTGTTTCGAGTTAGAGTTTAGTGTTAAGGGTTGGGGCAGATACACGTTTTTAATTTTATTTATTGCATTTCCATGTTTTTCTTTTTTATAATTTTCTCGAGGAGGTTTAACGTTCCGCGATCGACCGCTTCCGGTTTATTACCGCCAACAGCCGAACACACCCGAGAAACCTCGTGGAAGCCGTGGGTCAGAAAATACAAAAGTACCCAATCTCCAGCCATCTCGTGTCTGGCAGGTTGAATAAGTAATCGGAGGATGCTGGCACCGAGTTGCCTGATATTGGGGCGAAAACTGGATAAGTACGACAGAGTTTTTACTCTTTCCAACAACATCCCCCTGGCCTTCTACAGTTTACCTCTTCATCTACACTCTCATTTTTGGAAGATTACTTGTTATAATTCTAGCAGGCCTACCATCCCAGGCTTCGCCTATTCAATCCTTGAGAAGGAGTTATCTTATTAGTGATCGCCTGGGACGCTCCTACCGCTCTTCCCAGGCAATTTTTGTTCGGCCAGAGTGCTTTTCTTCAAGTGCGCTGTTTCTTCAAATCTAATCTTTGTGAGCTTGTGTCACATCTTCCTGCTATGGGAGTAGATAAATAAAACGTTTTCTTCTTCAGCATAAAGAAAAACAAGGTGCTTCTTTTAACCCTACCCCTAACCCTAACCCTACCCCTAACCCTAACCCTACCCCTAACCCTAACCTAGGGATCACTTATGAATTTAATATTTCCGGGAACTTCTTCCTTCGAAGGAAGCTAGCTCAACACCCCTAGGGCTCAACTCGTACCAGGAACCTGTGATTATGATCATAATAGATACTTCTTCCTATGACTGCCCGTCTATACTAACCCTAGCTCTAATTTATCTACTAATTGACTGTTTGCCGACAACCGATAAACTTTCACACAACAACAACAGCAACAACGAAAGGACGAATGTTTTTTAATGATTAAAAAAATGGTGTTCATCCAGTTTACAGCCCTATATCTAGCAACTTCCGGTAGGTTACGTAAGTATTAGGAAGATGCGAATGCAAAAGTGCTAGACACTTAATTCAAATCGCGGTGTTTCTCCCTTCCCCGTGTGAAGACTGATTTTCTATTTAGGAAGTCATTCTTAATATGGAAGGGAGGCTTCATGTAGATAGCGTGTTGAAGCTTATTTTCGGTTTATATACTTTTTTTTTTTTACTGAATCTTATGAATTCATTAAAACTTGTCGTCGTTTGACAACTGATTGGATAATCACTTCAGCATCCGACTACTTACATAACTTGTCGGAAGATGCCGGAGACCGAATAGTGATATGAGTAATTACCTTTAACGTAACCCTAACCCTAACGTATGTACTTATTGACTGTTCGAGACGCCTTCAAGCAACAAAGAAAGGGCGAGAGTTGTTTTTTTAATGATTAAAAAAAAATAATGGTACTAGAGCATCCTTTGAACCAGGCGTAACTCAGCGTTCGCTCGGTTTTCCCCGGAACATGACTTCAACAGCTTGGGTTTAGCTGCTGTTTGACGCAACATGGCGATCAGCCAATCACGTCGCGCGCTTAGTTTCAATTCGACGCTCGAGTGCTAATTTCGAGCAGCAGACGATAATTGGAAGAGGAAAAAAGGCATATTTTCTTACATGCAAGTCAGCCAGGAAGAAAAAAAGCAAAATTTGACCATCTTGGATCAACAACAACTACAGACACCGGATGTAGTAATTGAGTTAGTCAACAGCAGAAATTACTGGCAAAAACAATACAATATGCAACATGTGGCCACAAGTGCAGCCTAGCAAAAAGAGGGAGTGTTATCGACGGTTATGACTGGAGATGTGCAAATGTTAAATGTCGACGGTGGACAACAATCCGGGCTGGAACTGAGATGTTCTTCGCTAAATCTTGCCAAAAAAAAAAAAAACATCCATTTTTGTTTTAACTTTTTTGCTAAAAAAAACTTTAAAAAATACTTGAAAAATTACTTGAAAAATGCTTTAAAAAAATACCTGAAAAAAATACCCTAACCCTAACCATAACCCGAATACCCCCCTAAGTGCAAGTGGAACTTTAAAAATAAAGAAGGTTTTTTTTTTCCAATTTTCCTTCTTAAAAAAAATTAAATTTTTAAACAATCAAATTTGTTTGAAAAAAAAAAGCACTTATACCGTTTTCTTCACATAGTTAATAAAAATAAAATTACGGTAGAGTTTTCTACATTCAACATTTTGTTATTTTCTTTTACGTATCATTGTTATGATTTCATCGGCGACGCTCAGCATTATCCGGCTGTTAACATCATGATCCGAGGAAAGCCGAGCGAACGCTGAGTTACGTTTGGTTCCAAGGATGCAATAATACCAAAACATTATCAAAAAGGGATAGAAAAGATCGTTTCATTGTTTACCTCCTTCTTGAAGAAATACATTCAGGTGAGTGATTTTTTTTTTTTGGCCGTTTGACGACGTCTCGTTGTAATCGGCATTTTTCCCCCCGGTTGTTCACATAAATATCATTCGGCAAAAGTTGGTTTAGTTTGATTCAAACTCTGTATAAGCATAGCAAAATTGTTACAGTGAAAAATCGAAAGAATTACAATTAACGATGACTGAAGCTCCATGAAGCGAATGTTGCTTGCTTGTCGTGTCTCCAATGTCAGAAAAGCGATGACGTCACAGAGACGCTGTCATTATCTAAAACAGATATGGAAGACAGATCTTTTATGACGTCACGAAAAGATAACTTTACGAAAGAATGATGCTATCCACGATCCTTTATGACGTCATAAATGAAAAACAACATGACAATATTTAAAGCATACTTCATAGACGACTTGTGACTTGTCATCTATGTCCTTGTATATGGCATCATAATTCTGTGATGCCATACATTAAAATAAAAAGATGTGTATACCCATGCACAGTGGATGACATCACAAAATTATGATATCATCCATTAGACTAAAGAGAAAGTAAAGGCGATGATATACTTTAGGGCGTGTTATTTGTTGTCAATAGACAACCCATCATTCCATGGCAGGTGCTCGTCTGAACTCCAATCTCTGGTCCCCCCTCGCCAATCTTTCACGAAAAACGCCCGTCTAGCTGAATCCACTGTGAAAAATTTCCCCCACTCTTTATCTGTGCCTAAATCAAAACGTGGATTCCATGAACAAAGCTTCTTTCTTAGAACTGCACGCCTATATATATATATATATACGCCTATATATATATATATATATATATATATATATATTTATATATATATATATATGAAATATATATATATATATATATATATATATATATATATATATATATATATATCATTCTAAACTAAATAGTCTGTTGTCATTTATGAATGAATTTCCGGAAATAGCCGATGTTACATGCCGAAGATTACCTTACCGATGAAAACGTTATATCTTAATCAAGATAAGTACCGAATTATCCCGTCCGCTTTTCTCCTTTCATCTTTTTTTTCTCCATTCTTGTTATGTCTTTATTTTATCTTATTTTATTTTTTTCCTTTAAGGTTTACCAGTAACATCTCCATTAATCATCGACACGCGATTGTGCAGTAAAACTTATTTTTTTATTTATTTTTGCTGTGTTTTTACATATTGCAGAAATGACGTCAGAATAATGGCTGAGGCTTTGTCTAGACGACGCATGCGTACGAAGCTCAATTAATCACTGCTTGCACAGTATTTTTGTTGCGCTTTCATGTATTTTTAAAATGTTATATATATGTGCGGGGGGCAATGATGGTCACCTGATTTTAAGGGATGAGTCGCATTCAGAAAAATATTTTCAGTGAAAACGTTTGCAGGTGTTATATTCAAATGTGAGGAAAACGAGAGACATGTTACCAAGTTGTCGTCGTCTCATCACGCTTTGGCCAACTAATCCTCTGGCCGGCTTTGGGTAGGATTGAAACTGCTATCTTCGGACAATGCTGACCTGGAACAGGAGAGATACAACGTCTCTATCCACTACACCACGAAGATAGCGGTTTCAATCCAACCCAAACCGTACAGAGGCTTAGTTGGCCAAAACGTGATGAGACGACGACAACTATGGAAAGCAGTAATTGCTGAGGATGCAGTTAGGAGATTCAGAGTTCCTATCCCGTGGTGGTAACCACCTGACGAAGGCCAGAGGAATAGTTGTCCGAAACGTCGTGAAACAATAACTTAGAAAGATGAGGATAAACGTCCGCAATAAATAAATGAATAAATGATGCAATTTACTCATCTCAACAAGGAATTTCAATTAATCTATAAAAATAAAAGCGGAAATGTGTGTATGTATGTGTGTTCGCTTTTTCTGTGTGTCAACAAAAGAATTCTTTCAGAGAAGCGGTCGGTCGGTTCACAACTTCTTAAAACTTTTTATATCACATATAAATCATAATATCTCCGAGCTAGCAACGGAGGTCGCCTGTCTATTTAATTTGCTCGAATTTGGGAAGATAAATATTCAACATTTTTCGCTCGCCGCATGTGGATTAGACTTTTTCGTATAATAAAAGCGACACTAATTCTGGCCGTATTTTTCCGGTCTCGATCGGCGGAAATGTCCGAAAGCAATCAGCTTTGATCAATGTGGAAATATTTTCCTTATATCAGACAATTGCTATTCAATTTGGACAAGGAGAGCTGGTACCCCCCAACATCTTGGGAAAATAAAAAGCGTTCCCGCATTAAATGAAATACTACCCCGCAGTCAAAGTTGACCTCATCAAAACGTGCACCTGTCAATTCTAAGTAATTAAATAAATTCAAACGTCCGTCCGTTAGTATTTCGCGGTGGCCCAGTGGTTAACGTCGCACGTTTTTTTTTCCACACTTTAATTTCCAATTTTGCCTTAAGGGTTCGGGTTCGATTTTCATACTCACCTACCAAAACTTTTTTTATTATTTTAATCCCCCCCCCCGGAGTTTTGATTTACCCAAAACCACACACACCTCCAAACACACGGGCAACGCCGGGTACCCCCGCTAGTTAAATAATAAAGTTCATTTTATATAGAGATAAAGAAATAACATGGAAATATATATCGTTCAATGTATTTACTGTAAATTCAGCTTAGATGTGCTGGAGACATTTTGATAAAAAGCTTTTTTAGCAAGACTTAACTTAGATATTATAAGCTGTTTTTAGTTCGGCATTGAGTTTAAATAACCTGTTTTCGTGTCTTGTTGATAGTTGACTATTTATTGGGTATTTTAGTCTTTTTATGCGTACAATGTCGAGAAAATAATATTTTAGCTTCAAGGGAGGTAACTCTATTGGCCTTTTCTTGGCAATACCTCAATTCCGTATATTGAAAATACGGCAAGGATGCGAAATGCGTAAAAATAGAGAGGAAAGAATGTGAAAGCAAGGAAATGGTGTTTAGGGTTAGCATTGGAGTTAAAACGAAAGATAATAAAAGAAAGCACGAACGACAAATAAAAAGGAAATAAATGGAAAAGAGTGGAGAGTGCAAGAGAGATGAAGGGTAGAAATGGAGAACAAAAGATTAAATGTTGGGTGGTTGTTTTTGTTTTACGGCATATCAACCCTTTTCAGTTGAATCTTTTATTAGAATATTTGTTGTTTTCAAGTCGGTTTCTATTTAACCCATAGTTGGGACCTTAACAGGTACTACCACTCCGGGTCAGAGTGGACCTGGGAGCAATGGCAATTAAAGGGTGGCTCCACACTCCCCAAAGCCCGCAATCTTGGGCCTCACCACTGGATATAGTTTAAGGTCAAATCCAGGACCAAAAGATTAAAAGAAGAATTTAAGAGAAAGAAAAAATGAAAGAACAAGAAAAAAAGAAAGAATAATGAAAAAGAAAAGAATTAACAAGAAAGAAAACTTGAAAAGAAAGAAAAAAGAACGAAAAAGAAGAAAGAAAGGATCAAAAAACGAATAATGAAAATGAAAGAAATACAATAAGAACAATGGAAAGGAAAGAAGAGAAGATAAAAGAAAGAATGAAGAACAATGAAAAATCTATAAATTTGGGTGTTTGTGTGTGTGTGCGTGTGTGTGTGTGTGCGCGTGTGTGTGCGTGTGTGTGTGTGTGTGTGTGCGTGTGTGTGTGCGTGCATTGATATTCATATGAAAAACCCTTTTTGGTCCCCCGATTAATCGGAGAGGGGCCTATGTTTCAGTGGGGTCCGTGTATCCGTCCGTGCGTTAGTCCAGACGATTGCCAGATAACCGTCCATTAGTTTTTTTCTGAATTTTTGCCACAAATTGTATTTTATTAAATAGTTGTGCACAGTAAAAAAAAATTAGCGAAAATTTCCGTTGCGCTCCCCAGGGGCTTAAAAGAGGTAAAAAATGTCCCAAAATGGCCAAAAATGACGCGTTTTGTCCCACAACTTTTGCTCCATTCAGTAGATTTTTCTGAAACTTGGCCCATATATGAAGCCCATTGTTCTTAATATAAATCCAATATGTATGACTCTAGCAAAATTCTGGTTCGTGTACACGGGGACTTTCAGTGCTAAAAATGCCCTTTTTGTGGCTCTTTTTCCATATTTCTTAACAAACACTTGATATGTCTGATTATACAGTGGTTTTTAAGATTATACACATGTTTTAAGGCCTGAAACTGCACCGTTATCCATTTATACTGGGATTCGGCGTCCTCAGGGGTTCAAAAGAGGTCAGAAATGCTCCCAAATGGCCCAAAATGACACTTTTTGCCCCATTCATTTTGATCCATCCATTAGATTTTCCTGAAACTTGGGCAAAATGTGGAGGACATTGTTCTTAATACAACTTCATTATGGATGACCCTGAAAAATTCTGGTTCGCATCCGACTGGGACTTTTAGGGCTAAAAAACATGTCTTTTTGGCGCTCGTTTTTCATATTACTCAAAAACTTGATATGTATGTATATATAGTGTTTTTCTCTGGTGGTGCATTCAAATATACATGTCTTAAGACATAGAACTGCACCGCTTGTCCATTTTCACTGGGATTCGACGTTCCCATGAGTCACAAATGCCCCAAAATTGCAAAAGATGACACTTTTTACTCCATAACTTTTGACCCATTCATTAAATTTTTCTGAAACTTGGCGAAAATGTAAAGGCAACGTTGGCTCTTAAAACTTCTCACATTCATCACTTCTTCACTAGTTTTTGTGGCGTCATCTCATATGCAGCACCAGGGCGGGGGTCACGCACACACGGCTTATTTGTATTCATTTAAAAAGATAATACAACTTTCTTATATAGGAGTCGTGGAATTGCATTCATTTTCAAAAGATCTAGTTTATAAGCATATACTTTTAAACATTCATTTTAATTAATTCCGTATTGGCTTTTGTCGGTTTTCTTATGGGATGATCATCTTTAGTTTACTATTACGTGTAATTATATTCATGCAGATATTCTACATGATTTATACTTGCGTAATATTTGCGTGAAAAGGTTATAGTAAACACAAACCTCTTTCTATATATATTTATGTATGCGTATATATATATATTCATGTATGTGTATGTATTTGTTTTTAAAACATTTGCCTACCAAACTCCTTTATCAGTTTTTGATCCGCATACATGAAACTTAATATATAGGGTATTCCAACCGACGCAAAACTTTATATTTCGGTTTTAGCCGGTGAAAATCGGTGCAAAAGTGTGAAAATTAAAAAAAATTAATTTGCCAGGTTAAGGCCGAACAACGGCATTACGAATATGCATGCGTAACGCAATAGCTATTGGTTCATATTTTAATTTTAAGTCTTGTAGCAAACATGTCATCATAGCCCAGGCATTAACGTCAAAGGAAAATATAAATCGTAAGCTTGGTTTTGCCGCACGAGTCATTATTTTTTTTAACTTTTTAAATCATTACCAAATATTGGGTCCAATATAATATAATAAATACGAAATCTGCATTAATCAAAAAATATTATGTAAAGACATAAAAAGAAAGAACAGCCGAAATGGAAGAAAGAGAAAAAGACAGAAAAGAAATAGAAAATAATAAAAACGGATTAAAAAATATGACCAAAAAGAAAGTTGAACAGACTGAAAAACTCGAAATCTATATATCTATAAAAGTGAAAATGTCTGTGTGTGTGTGTGTGTGTGTGTGTGTGTGTGTGTGTGTGTGTGTGTGTGTGTGTGTGTGCATTTCCCTACGCAATAACTCTGCCAATTTTCGGTCTAGAGACTTCGAGATTTGACATAAGGAGTATTGAGATTTGGGAAAATATTTTTACTCGGTTTTCGGGCAGAAATTTTGCTGTCAAGGGGTCAAAATTTAGCGATTTGATCTTTGGAAACTCAACCAAACTCCTCCGCCAATTCTGGGTCTAAACACTTAAAATTTTAGATGTAGATTCCTTGGACATGGATCAAACTTTTAATTTGATTTGAGCCCGAAATAATAAATGTTAAGAGATCAAACTTTGGGTAAACGTTTAAAAAAAATTGACCCTTGCGGTCTCTACGACAAATGTTGGTCTACACATTTGAAATCTTACATAAAGTGTATTTACACGGATAGCAAGTTATGAACAATACATAGGGCCCGAGCTAAGCCGGGTGAACTGCTAGTAAGTAAAAAAAGAGAGGGAAAATGAATAAAAGAAGTATAAATGAAGAAAAAAGAATGAAAGTTATAAGAAAGGGAAGAAGGTTGAAAGAAAGAAAAGCAAATAAAATAAGCGTTAGTCGATAAGAAAAGAAATTACAGCCGCAGATCGAAGAAATTGAACAAAAGAAAAGAAATTGATAAATGAATGAACGATAGAATAAAGACACGAATGAAAAACGAAATACGAAATGAAATGAAAGAATCTCAACGAGAAAGGAGGTGAGGAAGTAGAGATGAAAAATATAGAGAATGAGCTAGAAAAAAAAGAAAAACTAAAAAGAAAAAGGAAAGAAAACCAAGTTGGTTTTATTGTAATATTAAAACAGGCGATAACTTCGAATATAATCTATACAATGCAACTTTGTCTGTGTGTGTGTGAGTTCATTCTTTATAGACTCCGAAACGGCCGAACAGTTTTTCTTTAAAATTTACAGAACTTTAGTGTATAAGTCTGGGAGTGATATTAGTTAAGTATTGTCTCAGAATACACCTGATAATTACCGATAATCGATAATCGAAACCGTTGTTTTCATTTATCTATAATCGGTAATGCCATTTTTTCCATGTCGTCGCTTACCAACAATGATAGAACAATGGGCCGTGAAAATTCTACTGTGGGTAAGTTGATAACATGTTTTTTTTGTTGTTGTTTTTTAGTCGTTTTTTTTTCCTTTTTGTATGTTGTAGTGTGTAGGTTCAAACTCCGCAAATAACTTGCTTAACTTTTGTTTTCCTTATTATAAGACTTGAAAATTTACGTGTTTCTTTTTTTTTTGTTTACTTTTTTAAATTTTTTATTTCATAACGTGGTCTGTAGGTTCAAACCCCACACGTACATTCCTTAATGTTTTTTTTTTGTTTTGTTTTTCGTTAATGGAAAGAAGTTTATATAAAATAAATTTATAAAAGAAACAGTGGGTTCTCTAGAACACAATATAGAACAGCATATATTTTGGACTAAGTTACTGAATGGAGGCATGTGAAGCTTCCTCCCGGGCGATTTCACGGATTTCGATGACAATAAAAATATAGGAGTGTGAAATATTCGTTGATCATCATTTAATCCTGGGCAACGTCGGGTTTCCCTGCTAGTAAAAAATATTTACATATTCTTATGACTTTTATATGTCTGAGGCTGGCGGAACAAAAACAATCTATACCCGAAGATTAAATAAACTGTTCCGTTTGAAATTCTGTACTGATTCACGAGTTCAACATAAAGATTTCCAGGTTCGAAAAGACGCACCTGAAAGTCGGAGGTTACATCGACTAAAACGTTGTGATAATAATACCTCTGATGAGAACGGTAGTTCAAAAATTATAGGTGATACAATGTGTCGTTTAGTCTTCCTATTTCATGAGTGATGTTTCTGACAAAGGGGGAATAATTGCTGTTCACTGAGTCGGAAGCTATCGTTACTAACTTGTCGACTTGAAGTAGAACTGCTTTGAGCTCATTACATGAAGGGGCTTCATGTTTTGTCTGGGTCGATTTACATAAAAATAAATTATCAATCCTTATTCCAAACGAATCCGAAACAAACTTTCTGAATAATATAAAAGAATAAAAGTTAAAAATAGGACAAACGTAATAGGAAACCCGAACTCGACAGAATAAGAACGAAAGAACTAGAAATAAAGAGAAAGAAAAGAAAGGACAAGTTCATGAGTCGTTGATTGATCAGCTCACTTTGACGGGAAATTCAAAATATATCGATTCACACATACCGGAAGCAGATGTCACAATCAGTTCAGGACTTGTTTCCGGTACAGACGCGTTCGATGGTAGAGTGAGAAAGGGGGGATAGGATCAAAACGTTTCTAGTTCGGAAAATAATAGACTAATTTTTAAGCTCCTAGGACCGATTTTTACTCTAGACCTGAAATGGACGATTTACAACAAATATATTGTTAGGTTTGCTGCAAAAATGATTGGATCATTCTGTCGCTCCAGAATGTACTCCACTGAGGATGCAATTCTCTATTTGAATGAGAGCCAGATTTCGCCATGTGGTGGAGTATTACTGTCATTTCTAAGGAGATTCCACTCTCTTTTTCGTTTTTGGCATCCTTAATTGGGGTCAATAGTTTATCATGGTTGGCAACCCATGATGCTTAAGAACCGGTAGCTGGGTAGTCCATAATCTGGAAAAGTGGGTATGCGAGCCTCATAACTACACTTGGTCGCTTACTAATGATTTCAATTCATGTGCTTACCAGCTGGTCGGGTAGTCAGAAAGGCCCAATATGATTAAACAACTGGTCAGATCAAGCCCCATCATACAAAACTCACATCAACCTACTCATAAAAATTGATATGCCTATTCCAAATTCCACAAATAATTACCACCACCACCACCACCACTACCCAAAACTAAGCATATGGTGAAAAGCAGGTGTTAAGGATCGGTTGGTTATAAAGAACTTTAACCGTAAAATATTTTATCAAATATAATTAGACCCTTTTTAGACAATGGGATCATCCAGATTGTCATTAATGGGGGTATACCCAAACGGCAGAACATTAATGCAGGAGTGCATTAGGGATCAATCCTTGGACCTCTATTATTGCTGGTATTCTTTAACGACCTCCCTGATAATATTGTGTTCGAGACGTACATCCAAACACCATGACATTAATGTGGGAGTGCCTCAGAGGGCGATCCTTGGACCACTACTATTCTTAATATTCATTAACGACCTCCCTTATAATACTGCGTCCGAGATGGGCATATCTGTTGATGATATAGCGCTCTATAACATGCACGAGGGAAGGACGGGTGTACAAAAATCTAAGAAAATGGCAGAATCGTTAGAAAATAACGCCAAGACCGTAGTGATATGTGGCCGTGAATGGATGGCAACATTTAATGTTAGTAAGACTAAGCTGTTCTTCTTTAATAATTACAAGATGCGTCTCCAACCACCGTAATCGATGACATATAACTCCCTAGATGAGAATTCTACCTTCACTCTCATAAGCTTAACATTCACCGGCAATATGAACTTGAACAAATACATAGAGGACATTGCGAAAGCTGCTGCAAAGAAGGTGGTCTCCCTCTATTCTGCTAGAAGACTACTCACACCTGAGAGTATCCTGTACCTCTACAAAGCCACCATTGGCCCAAACATGGAGTTTTGTACCCTCATTTGGGTAGGTGCATCTACCACCCTTCTCTCCCTCTTGGATATGCCCCAAAAAGAGTTTTCAATCTAATAGATCCCACTTTGTCAACTAAGCTCCAACCCCTGTCCCATCACCGCAATATTGCATCCCTGTGCCTGTTTTACAAATATTTTAATGGAATGTGTTCTGATGAACTCATTGCACTTGTGCCCCCTCGACATACGTGTCCCCGACAAACCCGCCTAGCAAAAAAATTATACCCGTTACTATTGAGGTCGCTAAATGCCAGAAAGATTCTACTCTAATAGTTTCTTCCCTCGAACAGCTAGACTTTGGATTCCCCTTCCGGTTACCTGCTTCCCTGACTGTACTGATATGCAGAAGTTTAAATATAACGTAAACAAACATCTTGTTAATTTTTCTAAGGCATGATCCGAATTAGTAGCCCCTTACGTCCAAGTGGCGATATACCTTGTTTGGCGGTGAATGTGAGTAAAAGAACATAAAAATTGGATTCGGCATAAAATAATCTGAAAAAAGGTTGATATGCCGTAATACAAAATAACCAACCAAGTATTTGGTAAGCACACGAATTGAAATCATCAGTTAGTAAAACGGTGAATAAAAAATACTACATTCTTGTGACTAAAAAATCATTTTTTAAAAACGTTTATTCACTTAAAAATCACCATTGAGACAAAAAAGTGAATTAGTGACCATACCTACAGGGACATTTTTTTTTATACGGTGGTCACCACTTATCAAGGCCCGAAAGTCACTTAGGGATAAGGGTTATTGCAAGCACAGTACGTTAGTGTGGAGATTTAATGAAGTGTCTACTTAAGGGAGCGGTTCACCAGGAATTTGTTTACGTTGGACTTGAAGACATCCAGGTTGTAGTCAGGTGGGAAGCAGGCAGACGGAACAGAGTTCCACAGGCGTGCAGTTCTAAGAAAGAAGCTTTGTTCATGGGATCCACGTTTTGATTTAGGCACAGATAAAGAGTGGGGTAAAATTTTTAACAGTGGATTCAGCTAGACGGGTGTTTTTCGTAAAAGATTTGCGAGGGGGGGGCAAAGATTGGAGTTCAGACGAGCACCTGCCATGGAAATAACGATAAAACAAAGATAGGCTCGCAACGTGGAGTTGTCCAGTGAGATATTTGTTTGCATTACATCTGCATGTATGCGTGTTTGCACAGTATGGACTTCTGGGCTAATTAACAAACAGAAAAGGCAGTTCTTCAGGGAAGTGGTAGAGTCTGTCCTTGTTTACGGTGCTACAACCTGGACACTCGCCAAAAGATCGGAAAGAAAACTAGACGACACATACACCCGTATGCAACAAACAGTATTAAATATATTTTGGCAAAATCATCCCACGAAGCAGCAACTTTATGGCAACCTACTTGCCATATCTAATACCATTAAGAAAAGACGCCTATGATTTGCCGGTCACTGTCTGAGGAGTAAGCATGAATTGGTGAGTGATGTATTGCTATGGACTCCACGACAGGACGCGCAAGCAAAGGACGACCTAGATCCACGTACATATAGCAAATAGCACACGACGCCAACTGTGAACCTGAAGATCTGAAGCAGCTGATGGAAGACAGGAAACTCTGGAGGGGAAGAGTCACATTGGTCCAGGCAAGGAGCCCGTCATGATGGTGATGATGATGAGCACATTCAAGAAAACAGGGAGCAGAGATAAGTTTCAAAGGTTAGCAATTTGATGAAAAAAAACTAATAGAGTATATTTTGGGGCATCTGACAACCTCTGCAATGAGGAGGTGAGATTTTGCTGCTTGTCGGATTGGTCTGGGGAGTATTTACAGCAGCGAAGGTTGTGTCGGGCGCGTTTCTAGCATAAAATATCGTACATTTTAGAGGGAAAGGGGGTTCATCCCAGCACCAAGTCGTGGTCTATACGGACCCCAGCAAAGAGTGAACGATAGTTACTTTCATACAGATTCCCGAGTTCACCGAGATGTAACCGGAAATGGCCGGAGGTTACATCGGTCGAAACGTCGTGACAGTGGCTTAGTGGTTAACGATACGGATTGAAAACCTGTCATTCCAAATTCGAATCCAGTTCGTTCTACAGAAACACTTTCCTGTAAAGCCACACTTGACTTTGTGTTGAACCTCCTGGGAAGGGAGTAAATGATATCTAAGATGAGAACAGATGTTTGAGTAATCCTAAAATGCAAATCTTATCCCATATTTGGCTTACAGCGATGTTCTGTTTTATTTTATTGTTTGTTTGTTTCTTCTTTTTATTTTTCGATTATTATAAACCAACATAATCATAAAATTATCCTCGTTAAAAAGCAGCCCTGTGGTTTTCGCGTTTTGATTTTCTCGGCCGTCCGTCTACGCTTTTTCTTTTTCTTTTCTTTTTTTTCTTTTTTTTTTTTTGCTTTATATTTTTTCCTGTTTTTTTTTATATTCCCTACCTTTTTATATTATTTAAAAATAATTTCTTTTAATTATTATTATTTTTTATTATTATTATTGAATACCGGCTGAAAATGAAATCGTACCCATTAATATTTCCTTTTGTTTAAAGATCATGGCTTTGGGCTAATTCGCAATTCACACGCCCAGAACTACGCATGCGCATTCAAAGATTCACGCACACATATCTACACACGCTAAGTCACGTGTGTATATACAGTCACGTGCTATCGTAATGTTACACTCTCTTCTGAAGGATATGTTCTTTTTACACATTTGAACTAATAACTCTGCTCAAATGTTTGCTCTCAGGCAACGATTTGAATTTTATTAATTTTGATGTGAAAAATTAAAATTTCCAATCAATATAATACTAGCAGGTCGACAACATAGCCAAGATAAAAGGGTCCTCATAAGCACTTTTTTTTTACTTCAGTAAATTCTCAAAAATTATGAAGCTCCTTTGTGAGTTAAATAGTTGATTACTTTATATGATATATATATTTTTTTACATATCGCCCCCGACAGGGCATAAAACCATTTGATGTAAGGATTTAACAACAACAAAAGATGATTGTCGTACAGACAGGAGTATTGGAAAAAAAATGGCCATAAGTATGAGGAAAATAGTCATGGGTTCTTCGAAAGAAGGTATTGGAATAGGAAACTGTATTATAACGAGGTATCAAAAGAGTGAGTTGATGAAGACTACTAGACCAACTAGTCAAACGAGCTGATACAAAAGAAGCAAGGAATAGATCATGAAATTTTAAAGAGCACATATTATAATAGTACTTATAGAAAAGACTGCGGCTAGTAACATTACGCATATGCGAGAGAGGGCGAGGCTGCATAGAAGTAAGGGTGGAAGCCAATCAAATTACAGATACACGTTATAAAGAACTTTCATATGGGATAGAGATGCACCAGTCGAATCATGACAACAGTACTCCATACATGGTTTGATAGTAATTTTGTAGAAATAGAGCATAGTTTCCGGTATGAGAAAGTGTTTAGAGTAATAGATATCCGGTGTGCCCATTTGAGATTTCCCTCCTCATAAAGCTTCTATTACTAAATCAGTGGAAAATATTATTTTCTATTATTATCTTTCTCCCAGTGGGCAACCAATGTTTAAAATTATCTTTCGACGGGTTTCAGAACAAGAATTCGTCTGGTTTGATGCAGTGCCCAGCTAAATGCTCTTACTTAACGGAAACATCACTAAAAAAAAATGTGCGCCGTTGCTCGTATGAGCTAGAATATAGCTATTGTAAGAACCTTATGAGAAAATTGAAAATAATTAATAGACATGACTAGGTCCTAGTACTTATGGAGACGCTTTATGACAATAATTTTTACATTGAATTTGACGGCAACTATGTTGACATTTGCTGTGAAGCAGTCCGGTGGGAATGCGCTCCACATACAGGAAGCTTTTGAAACGAAAACTCTGTTCGTGGAAGTTCTACCTGACGTTAAGCACGGATAATAAAAGGAAAACTGTCTGTTCATTTTTTTTCGTTGTGTCGTAAAACGAGTTCTGGCTGTGATTGTCTCACATAGTAATCATTAAAGATTGGAACTCAGTCGAGCGCCTTCCATGGACATAATATTATTTAACGCATGGAGATTTGTTAATAATTTTAAAGCCGGTTTAAATTAATTAACATTTGATGGTTTATACGCTACCAAATTCCTTTCAAAATTGGAACGGACAGGAAATAGTTCATTCTATATTTCCAAGATTTCAAAGTTTGAAATGCATTCTGGTTGATTTAATTTCGTAATTAACTTAGACGAAATTAATTAAATTTTGGAAGGTAGTCAGAAGAAATAATGATTTAAGATGGACAATTATACACCGGTTTCCGATTCTAAATTTCTTCTTCATTTTCTTGACCTTGCCGTGTCGTCTTGGTGATTGCCGAGGGCGCGTGCACTGATTAGCATGTTTGCAAAACAACAAAAACAACGTAGACTAACAAGAAAAAACACAAAGTCAGATGCATTACATTTAAGTCCGTTGTGCCTTGTGTGTGTGTGTGTGTGTGTGTGTGTGTGTGTGTGTGTGTGTGTGTGTGTGTGTGTGTGTGACAAAGCCGTGGAAAAGGCACAAATTCTTAATTAAGTTCCAGCGTATCAGCTAAGATCATTTTTCCCAAAGAAGTCACCACTTATCAAGGCCCAGAGTCCACTCGAGGATAACAGTTAAAGAGTCTACAGTGGTTAATGCGACAATATCGTAGTAATCGTTAGTAGTGGAAATTTGGCAAATTGGATGACTTCAGGGGAACGGCTCATCAATAAGTTGTTTACATTGGACTTGAAGACGACCATATTGTTGGCACCTGGAAAGCAGGCAAACGGAAAGCAGTTCCACAGTTGTGCAGTTCTAAGAAAGAACCTTTGGTGATGGAATCTACGTTTAGGTTTTAGGCACATATAAAGAGTGGGGGAAAATTATTGATTGTGTTTTCAGCTAGACGAGTATTTCTTGTGAGTGTTTGGCGAGGGGGGACCATAGATTGGAGCTCAAACGAGCACTTGCAATGAAAATAACGATAAAGGAGAGACAGACTCGCAACGTCTCTTCTGTAAGAAAGAGGTTGCATGGAAGAAAAAAGAGCATTCCCTACTAGGTTACGAAGTCTATTTTGAACTCTGTCAAGGCAGGATAAGTTCTTTCTAGCAGCTCCTGCCTAGATGTGACAACAATACTCCATCTTTGGACGTACCTGACTCTTATATAGGTAGAGAATTGCATCAGCAATTTGATTTTCGTATTTGATGTATTTGATTTTCGGTTCAATATATTTTCTTCCCACTAATTATCAAAATTGCTTTTTTCTCAATCTTTACGAGATCACAACAATTACTAAAACATATATCCACATCAATAAAATCTATTATTTCATGTATAAAACAAATAATGAATATATTAATTTTATATCAAATTGCACCGAACATAACCTCAATAGTTCCACTTCTGGCCTATTAGCAATATAATTCTCGGAGTTGAAAGGAGATTCCATTTTGAGATGGAGGTAGTTCCTCGAAATATGAAAAAGGAAATATGACACTTAACCATCTAGATTGAATACAATACGTTAATAAATATTTAATTGATCATTACTGAATTCTTTCAATAATATCGTTTTAACTATGTTTGATCCATATGATTCTCTATGAGACACGCTTTCAATTCAATATTGCATTTTCATTGCTTTCAAATATAAAATTCTTACACGCTATGTACAATGCTTCAAGAAAACTGCGAAACCAAAAATCTTTGTCTTTAAATCTGTGTCATTATATCAGTTCTAATTGCCTTTCATGCCTTTGGTCAATTCGCTAAAAGAAGAAATGCCGTATTAATGGAAGACGGTTGTCTCTTTGTCATGTAAATCAGTAATTTGACAACAAATGAAGAATAATGCCTCGCTATGGGCAACCGGAAATTGTTTATTTTTATAATCTAACAGATATCTCATTTGGTTAATAACGTTTTCATTTGAAATGCCATTTTATTTGGTCTGCCATGTTTAAGATTGAAAATATCATTTCTTTAGTCTATGATGCTTAAAATTTAAATAGTCTGTAACACTTTGGTTTTAAATAGCATTCCGTTTAGCCTGTAACACTTTGGTTTTAAATAGCATTCCGTTTAGCCTGTAACACTTTGGTTTTAAATAGCATTCCGTTTAGCCTGTAACACTTTGGTTTTAAATAGCATTCCGTTTAGTCTGTAACACTTTGGTTTTAAATAGCATTCCGTTTAGCCTGTAACACTTTGGTTTTAAATAGCATTCCGTTTAGCCTGTAACACTTTGGTTTTAAATAGCATTCCGTTTAGCCTGTAACACTTTGGTTTTAAATAGCATTCCGTTTAGCCTGTAACACTTTGGTTTTAAATAACATTCCGTTTAGCCTGTAACATTTTGGTTTTAAATAGCATTCCGTTTAGTCTGTAACACTTTGGTTTTAAATAGCATTCCGTTTAGCCTGTAACATTTTGGTTTTAAATAGCATTCCGTTTAGTCTGTAACACTTTGATTTCAAATAGCATTCCGTTTAGTCTGTAACACTTTGATTTCAAATAGCATTCCGTTTAGCCTGTAACATTTTGGTTTTAAATAGCATTCCGTTTAGCCTGTAACACTTTGGTTTTAAATAGCATTCCGTTTAGCCTGTAACATTTTGGTTTTAAATAGCATTCAGTTTAGCCTGTAACACTTTGGTTTTAAATAGCATTCCGTTTAGCCTGTAACACTTTGGTTTTAAATAGCATTCCGTTTAGCCTGTAACACTTTGGTTTTAAATAGCATTCCGTTTAGCCTGTAACATTTAGGTTTTAAATAGCATTCCGTTTAGTCTGTAACACTTTGGTTTTAAATAGCATTCCGTTTAGCCTGTAACACTTTGATTTCAAATAGCATTCCGTTTAGTCTGTAACACTTTGGTTTTAAATAGCATTCCGTTTAGTCTGTAACACTTTGGTTTTAAATAGCATTTCGTTTAGTCTGTAACACTTTGGTTTTAAATAGCATTTCTTTTATTCTGTAAAGCTTCAGTTTTAAATAGCATTCTTTTTAGTTTGCAACTGGTCGGTTTTAAATAGCATTCTCTTTAGTCTGTAATGGTTCAGTCTTAAATAGACTTGTATTTAGTTTCGAACGATACAGTTTTAAATAGCATTCTGTTTAGTCTGCAACGCTTCAGTTTTAAATAGAATTCACTTTAGTCTACAACGATTCAGTTTTAAATAGCATTTTGTTTAATCTGCAATGCTTCAGTTTTAAATAGCATTCTGTATAGTCTGTAATGGTTCAGTCTTAAAGAGACTTGTATTTAGTTTCTAACGTTTCAGTTTTAAATAGCATTCTCTTTAGTCTGCAACGGTTCGGTTTTAAATAGCATTTCATTTAGTCAGTAAAAATGTGTTTTAAATAGCATCTATTTCAGTCTGTAATGTTTCGGTTTTAACTAGCATTTCTTTTGGTCTGTAACGCTTCAGTTTAAAATAACATTTCATTTAATCTGTACCGTTTCAGTTTTGAATAGCGTTCCTTTTAATCTGTAACGTTTTTAGTTTCAAATAGCATTCCATTTAGTCTGTAACATTTCAGTTTTAAATAGCACTTCTTTTTAGTCTGTAACAGTTCAGTCTTAAATAGAATCCCGTTCAGTCTGTAACCCTTTAGTTTTCTAGAGCATTCCATTTAGTCTGTAACGCCTTAGTTTTAAATAATAACACTAACAGGGTGATCCGATGCTGCGCGGAATTAAATAATGATCAATGAATTTTCACACTAGCATATTCTTATGCCGTCGAAATTTGTAAAATCGAGCATTTTCAAATCAAATCGATTGATTGTCTGCTTTAGTTGGAGAACCATTGCACTGTAGAGAACCTACTGTGTATATTTTCATTACTGTGCACGCGTAATGTGCTACTATGGTAGGAATCAGATTTATAGAAAGTAACCTGAGTAGGGAGTTTGGCAGCAAGATATTTTATTTGTAAATTACATTTAAAATTGCAACGATTTTCATATTTGAATATCTCTACGTTAATTACTTGCTATTTTAGGATGCGCGTGTACTAAAATGTGCAGTTTTTTTCTTTTCTCGGTGACCGCAACAGTGTGACCATGGCAGTCGCTTCCGCGTTATCGCGTGCTTTGGATGTAATAGTTTTAATGACGTATGCTGTGACGTCAATCGGATGCGGCAAAAGTGACAATGGACGCTGAATGTTGACGTTGCAGGAAGATAATCAAGAATCGCGAGGCGGGGAAACTGAGTTTAGTGATAAGCGAATTGCAGAGTCAAAATGGAGATTTAACGGAACAAAGAAAGGGTATTTTTTTTAAGTAAACGGAAATGGAAGGAGAACATCGCTAGATGAATTAAGCTGATAAAAAAAGATATAAGCAAATGAAAGCCCCTTTAACTTTTTTTGAAACCGATGACAGTGATGTTGTGCTGATCTTAACACACGCACACACTCACACACACATACATACATGCATACACACACACACACACACACACACACATATATATATATATATATATATATATATATATATATATATATATATATATATATATATATATATATATATATATATACTAGCATGGGTGTCCAGCGTTGCCCGGGTGTTTGGAGGAGTATGCTGAGCAAAAAAAAAACAAAAAAAAAACAAAAGTCAATTTTTTAAAATTTGACCCCTATTATGACCCCTTAACATTTATTGTTTTATGCTCAAATTAAGTTATTAAGTTACATCCATGTCCAAGGAAATTTCAAGTATTTAGACCCAAAAATTGTCGGAGGAGTTTGGTAGTGTTTTCAAAGGGCAAATCGTTGAACTTTGATCCCTTAACAACCAAATTTCTGGCCGAAAACCGATCACATAGATTTTTCCCTAATCTCGGCACCCTGCATATCAAATTTCGAGTCTGTAGACTAAAAATTGACAGAGTTATTGCGTATGGAAATGTACACACACAAACACACAGACACGTTCACTTTTATTTATATCTATCTATCTATATATATATATATATATATATATATATAATTTTTAAAATATAATTATCCACTGACACGTGTTTCGTCGTCCACGACTCATCAGAGTGGCTGAGATATAGTGTAGTAGATAGGGTATAAATGACCAAAGTTTCATTAAAATATATTTAAAGGTGCTGTGCTCTGAGTTGTGCAGTTATGATAAGCTCAATAGGAGTTACAACCTAGAGCTATATAAATAGAAAATGTGTGATATGTATATATATATATATATATATATATATATATATATATATATATATAAATTGTGTGAAACTATCAATCAAGTTTTCAAAGGAGGAAACATAACAAAATCATGTTTATATGTACAATCGTTTCAGATACGATATCATTTTATTCATGCAATATTTACAAAATCTTTTGCAAATATCGAATGAACAAAAGGATATCATTTCCGAAACGATCGTACATGTAAACATGATTTTGTTATGTTTCCTCCTTTGAAAACTTGATTGATAATTTCACACAATTTATATATATATATATATATATATATATATATATATATATATATATATATATATATATATACATATATATATATATATATATATATATGATTAGTTTTTTTTTGGAAAAGAATTCTAGCAGAGTGCTCAATTAAAAGGAAAATCCAAATTGTAAGAGCGTATTTATATTTTGTGTACAGAAAGTTGTTAGTTGAGACAGATCATTGGTACCGTCGGTTTCAAGCCCGATAATAAGGCGCGTTTAAGGTATTCTTATCAAGCTCTCTTCATAATATTGGCTGAAGAGAGCTTGATAAGGATACCTTGAACGGGCCTTATTATCGGGCTTGAAACCGACGGTACCAATGATCTGTCTCAACTAACAACTTTCTGTACACAATATATATATATATATATATATATATATATATATATATATATATATATGAACAAATGATTAATAAAACATGTTAAAAAACATCTTGAAAAAGAGTTAAAAACATTTAATTTTAAAAAGGAAGCACAACATAAGTGGATAGTCCTTAATCCGCGGAGTTTCGAAGAAATACTCTCCTTCTCATCAGAGGGCAGGAATTAGCAAAATGCGGGATCGGATTTTGCATGTAAAAGTATTTAATGAAACCACAAGTAAGTCACAGATCTTACTTGGTTAAAAAAAAGGGTGAGGTAAGGTGAATAGGAGGTAAAAAAAAATGATAAAAAGATTTCACATGAATGGATAGTCCGGTGAAGGGTAAAAAATCCAAGAATGGTAAAATCCAAACACGGTCGAATTAAAAACTTCCAATCCAACAGGTAAGTTCCAAGTTTTATTATTTTTTTTTAATTATTTTTTTTTTTCAAATTTAACTAATAATTCCGAAATGTTAATTTAATGAGTATCTATATTAAAAAAAAAATAGTTTATCTTAGATTTACAATAGATATATGTTATTATAACTATGACATTGATTTATACATTCAGTCTGACAATTAACCCATTTGGCTCATATATCTGAAACCGCTTATCAATCAATTAATAATCACTTGTTGCATCATATACATTTTATTTTTCGATCAATATTTGGAGTCTGATTACTATAAATACATTTTTAATATTATGATTATTACCATTTATTTTTATTTTGTTTTCCTAATCCGTAAATTACCTTACTAAACAAACTCAACTTTACAATATCTAAGAAGGAGAACATCGCTAGATGAATTAAGCTGATAAAAAAAGATATAAGGAAATGAAAGCCCCTTTAACTTTTTTGGAAACCGATGACAGTGATGTATTACATATGTATTTGGCTCATATATCTGAAACCGCTTATCAATCAATTAATAATCACTTGTTGCATCATATACATTTTATTTTTCGATCAATATTTGGAGTCTGATTACTATAAATACATTTTTAATATTATGATTATTACCATTTATTTTTATTTATTTTTATTTTGTTTTCCTAATCCGTAAATTACCTTACTAAACAAACTCAACTTTACAATATCTATAAACATATCTATAAACATTACTATCAAACTAAATAATAATATCATGATCCATTTCTATTCACTATACTAATTTAATATTTAATTCTTCCTCCACTCGTAATTATATAATATAGATGTACGCACTTTTTTATCATTCCACATTAAAATAATATATTATGTGTAATATATTAACACACTTACCCTCATTGTTCATATCAAATATTAAGATATATTTTGCCATCCTATATGCTATCATTATTAAAATTCATTAGGCCTATATAACAAGTTTATAAAGTTTTATTTATTTTGTTTATTTTCATTAGCTAATTATATTTATATAAAATAGTTGCCTTCATATCGAAAATACTTAAAATTATGCTATTAAGGTAGTTACATATATATATATATATATATATATACATGTATGTATATATATTATATATATGTATGTATATATATGTATGTATATATATGTATGTATATATATGTATGTATATATGTATACATATGTATGTATATATATGTATGTATTCATATATATATGTACTTATGTATATATATATATATATATATATATATATATATATATGTATGCATATATATGTATATATATATAGATTAAAGTTTGACAATATGTACGGGAATTAGCTACACAGTATTTGTTGCGTTTCATCTGCGTCAGAGTTCGTCAGGCTCACTGTGATTAAACGTGAAAAATTCTTAATTACCATATATATTTTCATAATTTACTAACTTGCTCTACTCATGTATTGAGCACTGTTTAAGTAAATATTTGAAATAGGTCCATAAAATTTTATTGGGATTCGTGAAATGATTATACCTATATATAACTATTTTGTGTAGACCCATGAAATAGTGTTTGCGCCTCTGTGAGTATGTGTGTATGTATGTATGTATGTATGCATGCATGTATGTATGTATGTATGTATGTATGTATGTATGCATTTTTGATGAATGCATATTCCGTGTATCTACATAACATTTTATGAATATATGGATATATATATATATAAGAGAGAGAGAGAGAGAGAGAGAGAGAGAGACATTACTGGTAATTGTTACGCGTCCAAATAATCAGCAGAATCGTATTATCCGTACTCAAATTTTCTTCATAAGCTAATAATGACAGTCAACCTTTTGTCTAGGACCGAAGTGTTGGTAATATTTAAAGTACAATGTCCCTCTAGTGTAAATATGGTATTATGGTGACTTTTTTAATGGAACTCTACCGCTCAAGAAAGTATCTCATTTGGACGCAACCAATCCGTCTAAATAAGAGCAAAATACGACGAAAAACAAAGTAATGTTTTCATACTTGGAGAGAAATTGCTCAGAGCATCATTTCCGGACTCGACATAGCTCAAAACCGGCTTCAAAATATATTAAATATAGTAGTTATTTTTCTCCTTGTAACCGCTTTATAACAGAAGAGACGCTGCAAGTCTATCTCTACTCTAGCTTTATTTTTATGGCAAGTGCTCGAATGAACTTCAGTTTATGGTCCACTACAAAACTTTCGCAATAAGCGTCTAGCTACAGCCACTGTCAACAATTTTCCCTATTTTTTATGTGTTTATATCTAATCACAAATTCCATGAACAAAGTTCCTTTCCTAGAACTATCTACCTATGGAACTCTGTACTGCGAACATGCTTTCCAATTTAATACAACATGGTCGTTTTCAAGTTCAATGTAAACAAGTTACTCTTTTTTCTCTCTCAAATTAACAGCATTTGAACTTTTGGCTAGGTTCAAAGCGTTGTGATATGAGTAGACCTAAAGTACAATGCCACTTTAATGTAGGGGATACTTTCAGGGTCATAAGTTGCATGGATACTCTGTAGGGAGTTGAGCAGCAAGACGTCTGTTCACATTACACCTGAACTTCTGTATGTAAGTACAGTTGGGAAAGCAGGATCCGGAAGGGAGTTCCAAAGTGTAGCAGTTCTGGGGAAGAAACTGTAAAAGTAGTAGGCCTTCTTACATCTATTGATCCCTACCATGTAGGGTGGGATTTTGCTGCATGTGGGTGTTTACATCGAGGGAGTACAAGGGGGTACAAGGGCTTTTAGTTCGTCCGATCATCCACTGTTAAAATACTTGTAAAACAGGCAGAGGGATACAATATTTCGTCGATGGGACAGAGGCTCGAGCCATTTTTAAGTACAATGGCTCTCTAAAGTAAATGTGGTATTATGGTGACTTTTTAATAGATAGCCATGCAGTCATTTCATGAAAGTAGTTATGAATACAAGTTCTAGTAAAAAACAAACCAACGATAAGAAAACAGCAATTCTTCCTCCTTTATCAGAAATATTTCTCATGAAATATGAGGACTAAAGGACAAAAATAAGGAGAGCAAAAGTTACCAGGATGTTGAAAGTAAACCCAGCTCAATCTTGGGCCATGGTCAAGGCTCGGAAGAAACACCCAACTCGGTGTTTAGCGGAAACGAAATATATTGAAATAAAAACAAATACAACAAATAAAGAGAAATGGCTATACGTCAGTCCGACTGCCAAATGTGCATAACTTGTGCTTAACCTCGTAGACATCTTCTCCCGGTCTTTATAGTAAGCGGAAGACTCGATTGTTATCCGTAAAGTGAGCACCACGACAGTCCATTTTCTACTTTCTAATGCTCTAGAATACAAAAGTCTGCTTCGGAAATTTCGCGGGAAAAATTTTTCTCAATTAACCATATGGGATTTCACCTCGGAAAGTCAGCCATTATTCTTTAACTCTTAAATTTAGTTGTTCTTGTCTTTTTTATTTGACTAATCAGAATCGATTTCATGCGGCCAAGTCGGTCATGGTTCCTTAGGTGTCCGAAATCACGTTGTATTTTGCTTGTTTGTTTTGTTTTGTTTTGTTTTTAACGACATTTGCCGAAAGAGATGAACGCTGGTATTGGAATGATGTCATCCAGAAGCGATTCCAACATTATTTATGGCCACAAATTCTCTTTATGTTCGCCATAAATATATTTATTTGACTCTCCGTATATATTCGCCTCCTTAGACAAAAGTTCGGAATATTATTTATTTATTTTTTTTTTTTTAGATATCGGATCGCTAATTTTGATCATTTGGACTACTGTTCCCTCCTTTGTTGTTGTTTTCACAACGTTTCGACATATGCGACATTTGTCCTTCTTCAGGTGTCTGTTTTCGAACAGTTTTAATGACGTTTGTTGTGACGTCAAGCAGATGCGGCAGATGTGATCATGAACGCAGAATGTTGATGCTGCGCGAAGATAGTGAAGAATCGCGAAACAGAAAACTGAGTTTAGAGATAAGAGAATTATAGAATCAAAATGGAGAATTAGCGGAACGAAGAAACTGTAAAATATTTAATAAAACAGAAATCGAAGAAGAACATCAATATATGAACCCAGTTAACAAAACATATGATCAAAGAAATTCCCTTCTTTTTGGATTTGGAATCGATATGCCGTAAAATAACACTTTAAAACCAAATAAAAGGAATCAACAAATAATTGAGTTACATATTTGATTGAGTTTTTTTTTAAATCGCTCTAGACAAAACGTTAAGCAACTTGATGTAAAAAGCTAAATAATATTACTTCAAGGTCAAAAACTAATCAAAGAACAGCCTTAGATGGATAGATTCAGATTTCGACCAAGAAAACAGCAATTCTTTTTCCTTTCCTGATCTTCATTAATGATTTTCCAAATCACATCCTTACATCATTAGTAGACATTTATGCTGACGACACTACAATCTATGGTAGCCCATCAAAGACCGTAAACGACCAAGTTCTCTCTGATTCTCTCTCTTCTGATCTTGAGCATGTGATACAATGGGGAAAGAGGTGGCTGGTTACTTTTAATGCATCTAAAACCAAGCTTCTATCTCTACACCATCTACGTTCTGATGCCAATCTAGCATTGGTTTAAATGAATAGCTTTCGTTTTGGGGAGGCTTCATTTTTTTACAAGCTTCTGGGCTTGACCTTTACACCTGACCTGAAATGGAACACGTGTATCAAATCCATTAGCAACGTCACTGGAAAAATGGTGGGATTCCTCTACCGCTCCAGTAGATATCTCACTCCTGATGCAATTCTCAACCTATATAAGAGCCAGGTACGGCCAACGATGGAGTATTGTTGCCACATCTGGACAGGAGCTGCTAGAAACAACTTATCCTCCTTTGACAGCGTTCAAAATAGACTTCGTAACTTAATGGGGGATGCCCTTTTCTCTTCCCTGCAACCTCTTTCCCACAGAAGAGACGTTGTGAGCCTGTCTCTGCTTTATCGTTATTTTCAACCAAGTGCTCAGCTGAGCTTCGATCTATGCCCCCCCCTCGCCAAACTTTCATGAAAAACACTCGTCTAGCCAAAACCACTATCAATAATTTCCCACACTCTTTATCTGTGCCTAAACATAAATATAGATTCCATGAACAAAGCGTTTTTCTTAGAACTGTACGCCTATGGAACTCACTTCCGATTGCCTGCTTTCCAGCTGACTACAATCTGATTGTCTTCAAGTCCAATGTAAACAAGTTCTTGATGAACTGTTCCCTTAAGTAATCCAATTTACAAACCCCCCACTACTTATGTTTGCTACGCAATAATCACATTGACTAATGTATACCCATTAACCCTTATCCCCGAGTGGCCTCCGGGCCTTGATTAGTGGTGATTCCTGTGTAAAAAAAGAAAAAAAAGAAAAAAAAGGAATGCATGGATTCTTACTAACAAAGAGGATGATTTTTTGGTTTTTGCATCGGTATACGTTAACCTAACATTTATTGTTGACACTTGATATCGAACTCGTAGGTTTTTCTTATCTATTTTCAATATTTACTTTATTTCCAGGCAGAGGGATACGTAGGATCAGCAGCAGCCGCAACATTAATCCAAATAAATGCGAAAGGTGAGCTCATTTGTCGCACTGACGGTCAACTTAAAACGGAACCCTACGTCACTGTCGATTAATTTGATTTGGGTGAATTTTGACACGGGTCACATTTAGCCATATCATGATCACTAGGGATTTGACAACAGCATATTCTTTTCATTCTTTTGACTCTCGTGTATATACCCGACACAGTTATAAACATTCAATCAACCGAGAACCACATCCGTCTATATAAAAGCATATTAGATATTAACGGATAGAGTTAAAACAATGAAAATAATATGCTGTTGTCACGGCTCTAATATTCACCTTAATCTGCAGACATAATCGTTCCCAGGGAAGGCTGACGTAAAGTTGATGAGGGGGGATCAACTGCCATAAACAAAACAGAGAAAAGATAAATAATGACATCACATTTTCGAGCGAATAGAAAACTTTCTTCGCAGAAGCCGTGCGAATGAGACACCGTCAATGATGTAGAGCTGGAGTTTCCAAACTATGGCCTGCAGGTCAGATCCAGCCAGCCAGCCCAAATTTAAATTTTTAATCCGGCATGCGGAGCTCTTATGTAAAATTCAAAAATATTCAGTTTTTTTGTTTGTTTGTTTTTTTTCTAATGGAAATGTGTGAAAATAGTGTAGTGATTTTTCGTTTTGTTTTCAGGAAATAATTTTTTAAATAAAGTTTTGGAGAACCAGTTTCACTAAAAACAGCAAAATAGTATAAAAATCGTATAGAGTATTTATTATTATTATCATCATTTAGACATACACTTTTCCGAGGCCGTGGATCGAACCAACAACCATCGTATTGATGGTCGGCAGCTCTCACCATCAGGCCACGAATCAGTGCGGTAAATATTTCTCCTCGAGTGTGTATTAATAGTATTAAATAAGTATCAATAGTATTAAATCCACACCCGCACGTCGGAACAGTGCTCTAACCATTAGTTTATTTACAAACAAATTAATAGTGGGCTTCGCTTAATAGCTTAAATACGCGTCGGGTGAAAATATATTTACAAAGTGCTCAACCTAAAGATATATATATATATATATATATATATATATATATATATAGAGAGAGAGAGAGAGAGAGAGAGACAAAGAAAGAGAGAGAAAATAAAAAGGAACAAACCGTATTATGTGTTCATCAACGTTTCGTCTTTATTTCGAGACTTCATCTGGATGAATGAGATTAAGAAACCAAAAAATATACCAGTACAAAATATTTGAAAATGTTTCACGTTCACAGTGTGATGCAGTTATATTTCAGAGAAACGGAAAAATGATTTTGGAAATTCAAAAAAGGAGGGGGAGGGCTGGCGCTGTTAAAGAGAAGGAAATTTTACTGACGCCATATAGTCGTTAATGTAATTTTAAAACTATGAACGCAAGTTTATATTCTTATTGGGAAAAAGATATATCTGTTGAAATTGAAATATAAGTTTTTAACAGAAATGAAATGAGTGTTTTTATGTAATTTATTGATTGGGATTATGTGTTAATTATTACAGGGGGTGTTGAATGGTGTGAGAAAGTTAACCTGTGTCCACAGTTAAATAATGTCCTTTTAATAAAAGTTTACTTATTAGTGGTGCTATGTTATAGTTCATAGTTTTAAAATTACATTAACGACTATATGACGTCAGTAAAATTTCCTTCTCTTTAACAGCGCCACCCCTCCCCCTCCTTTTTTGAATTTCCAACATCATGTTTCCGTTTCTCTGAAATAGAACTGCATCACACTGTACACGTGAAACATTTTCAAATATTTTGTACTTGTATATTTTTTGGTTTCTTAATCTCATTCATCCAGAGGAAGTCTCGAAATAAAGACGAAACGTTGATGAACACACCAATACGGTTTGTTCCTTTTTATTTTCTCTATTTTGTCGGAATACTATTTCCATTATTTTCATCATATATATATATATATATATATATATATATATATGGTAGAGCGATAAAATTGTCGCGCTAGAAAAGACGACATGGTTCCATTTCCGTTTCATGAAATCCGGTTTTCTTATTTTTGGTGTTGCAGACTATCTACTAGTTGGACAGTTGTGTACAAATCCCAAGAATGATAGGAGCCTTCTATCATGTCTGAAAGTGACACAATGTTCAACAAGCGAGATCGGAGATGCGCCGCTGTACAACTCATGCTCTCTACCGATTCAAGTTATGGCAGCAGGACCATTGTCAGCACCCTCAAAATGCATCGCTGGATTGCTGCGAATAACGGGGGCTTTCCCAGGATGATGAAAACAAAGTTTTCAGCCATGGTTATGGTCTTTTGTGTTGTTTCAACTGAGAGCCACATCATGCAACCTCACATCTTCGAAGTCGGCTTGAAAGTCAACACCAAAGTGTACTTGGATGTGCTGGAGCGTGTGGTGATTGTCTGGTGCAATCATGTGGCCGATAGGAGATTTTGAATATGGCAGCAGGACTTAACGCCGGCCCACAAGCCAAAGAGAACCAGGCTTGGCTTCAAAAAGAATGCCCTTCTTTCACTTTGTTTTCATCATCCTGGGCAAGTCCCCGTTATTCCTTCGACTTGAACCCGCTGGACTACTTTGTTTGGTCAGACATCAAGAACATCACCAACATGACTTCCCACAACACCAAAGCCAGCCTGATCACCGCCATCTGCCGAATATTCGCCAAACTTCCGCCGTAGTTTGTGGAAAAGGCACGCACTACGTTCCGGTTCCGTATCGAGGCGGTGATCGAGGCTGAAGACAGCTACATTGAATAAATGTCAGCTCAACTACAAAATCAGGTTACTTGAATTTATTTTTTCAATAAAAGTTTTAAAATAAAACTATAGTATTGTTTTCTTTAGGCCGAAAAATTTATCATTCCATCTTGTGTATGTATGTATGTATGTATGTATGTATGTATGTATGTATGTATGTATGTATTGTACGGCATAATCCCGTTGACACACCGATTCTCGTAAAATCACCGAAGTTAAGCAACGTTGAGCCTGACTAGTACCAGATGGGTGACCATTAAGGAATTCTAAGCGCTGCATATGCTTTCCGCTTATCTCCGCATTTGTTTCCAGTCGTCCTGAACCTCCAGTTGCCATTGGTATTCAATAATGTCGACTCAGGAGAGGTGTGAGTGGAGCTTGCGCAAATCTTGCCACAAAAATTTAACGCGCAGGCACCCTTACAGTAGGTATCAATAGTCTGTCAAGACTGAAGGAAGCCACCATGTATGTATGTGTGTATGTATTATGTATATATGTATGTTTGTATGTATGTATGTATGTATGTATGCATATATGTATGTATGCATATATGTATGTATGTATGCATGTATGTATCTATGTATGTTTGTATGTATGCATGTATGTATGTATGTATGCATGCATGCATGTATGTATGCATGTATGTATGTATGTATGCATGCATGCATGTATGTATGTATGCATATATGTATGTATGTATGTATGCATGTATGTATCTATGTATGTTTGTATGTATGCATGCATGTATGTATGTGTGTATTATGTATGCATGTATGTATGCATGTATGTATGTATACGCAGAGAAAGCGCCAGAGCGAGAGAATAAATAGAAAGAAGAAGAGAGAAAAGATAAAATAGAGGGGGCGAGGAGACATCGAGGCGTACTGGGTTCATCAGTTTATGAAGCATAACTCTTCATTTCAGGAGGTGTTTATGTCTTCCACGCGACAGCAAGCAAATTTTATTAGTTGTCACAGACGCCTTTTAACTCTTAATAAACCTCTTCGCTCGGTGATAATTTCCTTCACTCTGACACCGGATCAGCACAAGACAGATGATTAAATACGCTTAAGTGGGTTTCGTTCGATGTTCGTTCACACATATCCACACAATTAGGCGTGTGAACATACTAGTGCCAGGGCGATTAATCGGAATCGGGAAACAGAAAATTCAGAAATTCTGGAGGTAACAGAATCGGAAAAAAAACTATACCATTTTCCGATGCCAAAAAGCGATTTTTTTTTTCAAATACATATTTCATTACTAGTACTCATCATAAAATAATAAATATTTATTGATGTTTTAACTACCAGTAAATCTCTTTCTCACAGAAGAGATGTTGCAAGTTTGTCTCAGCTTTATCGTTATTTTCATGGCAAGTGCTCGACTGAGCTCCAATCTATGGTCCCACCCTCGCCAAACTTTCACAAGAAACACTCGTCTAGTTGAAAACACTATCAATAATTCCCCCCACTGATAAGCTGTGCCTAAAACGAAACGTAGATTCCATGAACAAAGCTTCTTTCTTAGAAGTGCACGCCTGTGGAACTGTCTTCCATTTTCCTGCTTTCCTACTGACTACAATATGGTCGTCTTCAAGTCCAACGTAAACAAGTTCTTGATGAGCCGTTCCACTTAAGTTAACAAATTTACCGAATTTCCATTACTAACGATTGCTATATTGTCCAATTTTACTACTGTACACTTTTAACCCTTATCCTCGAGTCGCCTCTAGGCCTTGATAAGTGGCGCTGCCTATGTAAAAAAAGAACAAAACTACAAATCACCCACCCTGTAACGTTAACACGTTGTAACCTCAGTCGCAAAGCAGACAAAGAATAGAAAAGAACTGAACTTCAACTCGCTTTTTTTGTTGTTCAATGACATTTATTTCCTTATTTTCTCGTTACCGTGTGACGTCTTTCACATGATCGTCTTCCCGAACGTGTTCTCAAACGTTCTCCACATCTCTCACGTGATCGTCCTATGGGACTTGCTCACTCCTTTTTCCTTATCGTGACGTTATTTCGCTCACATCTCGATATTTGCATACAGCCGTCCGCGCTATGTTACAACTCGCAAGTGTTTTTATACGTTTGTGAAAACATCCCCTACATTGCGTTGGTTTCGGAAGAAAACAACAAAAAAGCTATAGCTAAATTTAAAAAGAATCGCAGTTGGAATCGGTAATGGTATCAGAATTAGGAATCTACAATAGAATCGAAAAACACCCGTCTAGCTGAATCCACTATCAAAAATTTTCCCCACTCTTTATCTGTGCCTAAATCAAAACGTAGATTCCATGAACAAAGCTTCTTTCTTAGAACTGCACGCCTGTGGAACACTGTTCCGTCTGCCTGCTTCCCACCTGACTACAACCTGGATGTCTTCAAGTTCAACGTAAACAAATTCCTAATGAACCGCCCCCTTCATTAAATCTCCACACCAACCTACTGTACTTGCAATAACCCTTATCCCTGAGTGGCTTCCGGGCCTTGATAAGTGGTGACCACCGTGTAAAAAAAAAAAGAAAAGGGTAACTATTTCGGAATTGGAATTGCTAAATGGTTAACGACACCGACTGACAACCCGGGTATGCTAAGTTCGAATTACAGTTCGTTCCACGCAAACATTTTCGCCTGACAATCTTTACGTGATCTCTCTCGTAAGTAGCCGATGTCTTTCTAGAAAGAATTCTCACTAGAAAGACATCAGGGAAGCGAATGCCAACAATAATTGTCTGACAGCGTCGGTAATTGTATTGGAATCAGGAAAAAATATAGAAGACACAAAGTGATAAAGTTTTTTTTATGGAAGGAGGGGGTTCTTTATTTATGTATATCTACAATATACTTTTGACAATTGCGCGTTTGAATCACGGTTTTTTGTGGGGGGGGGGAGAGTTGCTTCCTTAACTGTACTAACGCGCAGAAATTTAAAATTTAAGTTTTAAGGGGATTCTGCTCATAGAAGTCACCTCAGGATGGGGGCATATAGAAATTTGGGGCCACTTCTATTTCCTTTCCCGGAGAATACATATAACAAAAATATTATCAGCATAGGATATATTAGAAATTTTAAATATTTCTTAGGTTAGAAAGACACTTCGAGTTTAGGAACCACTTCCATTGTCTTCCTCAATAAATTTTATACATATGATTTAAATAAAAAGAGGATATATTTGAAGTTTTAAGAGTGTTATGCCTCAATAGTTCCCGGGAAGTTTTCTACTCTAATAGTTTTTTTTTTCCGTCAAACTTCTAGGTTTTGGAATGCTCTCTTTCTTTGGCTGCTCAAATCCCCACCTAGCGTATCTCCGTAGGCATGGTCCATATTTCACTATAGTCCCTTACATCCCTAATTTTTTAGATGAATATGTGTGAAACAAAAAAGAATAACGACACTGCACAATGCGACACATCTGAAAAATAATTCTGGCACACTCTATGTCAAAAAGGAAAGAAGGAGGAAGAGGACTGGTAAGTATTGAAAACTGAGTCGACGATTCGATTAATAGAGTAGAACCACGTAAAATAAAAAAAAAACACTAAAAGGTTGAACAATACAGGAAGCAAGAAAACTGGATGAGTAAAGCAAAAATACAAAATGAGAAGAGATGCAGCGGGAAAGCAAACCAGCGGAACAGTGTTCCCCAGGCGGGCAGTTCTAGGAAATAAGCTTTGTTTGTGGAATCTGCGTTTAGATTTAGACGCATTTAATTTATATTAAGGGGGGGGGGCGAATTTGCCCGGGCGTAAAATACACTTAAGTATGATATTTTAATTTGTCCGGATTTTGTATATTATTATTATTATGTTTATTATTATTATTATTATAGAGTCGTGATTTCCAAAGTAAAAACAAAGAGGTATTTAGGTGTCGTCAGCTAGAATCGAAATTGAAACGGCAGCATTAAAAAATGGCGAAGCTACCACTGTACCAACGTGATACACGTATAAACCGATTAAAAATTAAAAATTAAAAATAAACTAAGATATATGTACACAATGTGTAACGATTTTTTTTTTCAATTTTGATTCAGTTTGACCCCTTGAAAACAATTTTTACCGGCAAAGACGCACAAAAGAACGACCCGTAAAAACCCAATCATCTGAGCTCTCTAGCGCCGCTCTGATACTTTTAGTTTCAGAGGAGATAGAGTTTGGAAATATGGAAACAGACAGACAGACCGACTTATAGCCGTTTATATATTTGATGATGACTATTCAGCCTGCGATTAATTTTATGATGTGAATACAGAGAATAATTATTGTTTTTAGATTAACCTATTTGATACCATTGTCCTGTAAATAGGGCACTAAATAATTTATTTTTTGGAATCTATAAACCAACTAGTAGGGCGATCCGACGTTTATTTGAGATAAAATAATCATCACTGGATGTTTCACACTTCCATGTTTTTTGTTATCGAAACCGACGAAATCATCCATTTTTTTTTTCAATCAAATCGATTGATTGCTTGCTCTAGTTAGGGACACATCGCGGTGCACCGGGACAAAGCTTTTCATGCCTCCCAACAGTGGTTGGTTGTTTTAGGTTTTACGGCATATCTACCCTTTTCGGGATATTTAATGCCGAATCCAATGATTTCATCACGTGTCTCATTACGTGTCTCAAACCAACAGCTGATGTAACCTAAATCTAGTTATTTGTTTATGCGAACAAAAAAAATAATGTTTACACCTATTTTCTATTTTCACATTCCTTTTGCGATATTATTATATGATATGTCAATCGTTTTTTCCCAATTAAACTGTTTATTTTTGTAATCATAATAATTGATCCAGCGACCCACCGTCGCTTGAATCAATTAATAATAATAATAATAATAATAATAATAATAATAATAATAATAATAATAATAATAATGTTTTGACCCTTGGCACTGCTTGCCACAGCTAACACATATACTACGCTATGATAACAGGATGGGATACTGCTGCCATATCTGGGCAGGAGCTGCTAAAAAAAAGTCTATCCTGCCTTGACAGACTACAAAATAGACTTCGTGGCTTAGTGGGGGATGCCCTTTTCTCTACCCTGCAACCTCTCTCCCACAGAAGAGACGTTGCGAGCCTATCCTTGTTTTATCCTTATTTCCATGGCAGATGCTCGTCTGAACTCCAATCTCTGGTCCCCCCTCGCCAATCTTTCACGAAAAACACCCGTCTAGCGTAATCCACTGTGAAAAATTTCCCCCACTCTTTATCTGTGCCTAAATCAAAACGTGGATTCCATGAACAAAGCTTCTTTCTGAGAACTGCACGCCTGTGGAACTCTGTTCCGTCTGCCTGCTTCCCACCTGACTACAACTTGGATGTCTTCAAGTCCAACGTTAACAAATTCCTAATGAACCGCCCCCTTAAGTAAACACTTCATTAAATCTCCACACTAACGTAATGTACTTGCAATAACCCTTATCCCTGAGTGGCTTCCGGGCCTTGATAAGTGGTGACCACCGTGTAAAAAAAAAAAAGCCCAGATGGTCACAACATTATAATCTCTTAAAAAGTCTTGTGAAATTTGCTAAAATTGTATTTGTCCGATGTTGTATGAAATTATATAAATAAGTCTTGCAAACTTATTTTAAAATTTTATGTAACTCTTTAACTTTGCCCGTTACAATGACATAATCGTTTAACTATTGAGTTTGGTTTTATCTACAGTATTTGCTATATAAATAATGCGTAAATTTTATCGTGCACGTATAGTCTATTGATTTTCAAAATATATAAAATGTACGCAGCGCCCTATTGATTCCCACGAGAGTGAATATTTCGGTTTCGAAATAAAATAGATCGGTTTTTGAATCCAGAGTGTTCTAACCCATTTTTAATCATTACACAAAGTTTCAACTCAGTAATTAAAGAAATTAGATACCGTGGGACTTAATTGGTTAAAGAACCTGCGGTAGATGGGAAAATGATCTCATGACAACGGAACAGGTGGTACACTATACCCGCAAACGGAGGCAATGCATGGGAGGATAATCCCATGACAAACAAGCAAATACTGCACCACAACATCGCTCTTAAATAAACAAGTATTCGATTTGTCTGAAATAATCTAGGAAGCTGAATGGTACGATTAAATTTAGTAACGGTGTAGCAGCCGACACCCGCTACATCACAGGAGATTTGAAATCCATTTTCTCCCTGGCTTGTCCAATCACAAGCCAGCTCCCTATCACGTGACAGACGAAATCTGAAACCATTAATCCTTTTTTTCCTCTCGCGTCTCTGCCAAGCAGTACACATCGCCTGTGGCTTCAACCCCAGGCTGAACGTGAGTACTACAAACTAGCTATGGCTCTCTTCAAACTCACATTTATTTCCACGTGCTGTACCTACATGAACTTTCTTGATCATGCTAAAGAACATACAACTCACACTCACGCACACCAACGCATTAATACACTGAAGACTTTGCCCTCTCTTTCTCCTTTAGTCAGCTCCCTTTGTTCCGGCGACTACTAGCTATAAACACGTGGGGACTGAACTATTCTCTGTTTCAACCAGCCGGCAATACATTAATTCAATCTCTACACAAGAACACTTCAACACGTTTTTCTCTTGTACTCTTCTACTAACGCTACTAACGAAAATGACAAATTTATTAATATAGAATGAAACCTCCATTGCGTTGTCCCTTTATTCTACAACGACATTGTTTCGGGTCCAGGCAGACAGATACCAAATCTCCATCAGTAACAGACATAGATTATATTTCACTCCACACATTAATCACGTGCCATGCGCAGATTGGGTGTTTTTGTTCTTTTTTTTTAAATCTTGGTTCTATTCAAAGCAAGTAGAACACTTTGTTGAATTGTGTTTCTTTTTTGGCTGTCTTTTATTGATCGCCATTTAATTTCTTAATACACAGGCATCAGTTTCTCGTTTCCTAGCAACGTCAATAAGTACATGAGACTATACAATGCAACTCTATATCTTTTGTTGTTTTCATTATTATTATTATTATTATTATTATTATCGTTGTTTTTGTTGTTTTTGTTGTTGCTGTTATTGTTGTTATTTATATTGTTGTTATTGTTGTTTTTGCTGTTATTGTTGTTATTATTACTATTATTGTTAATAACGTCGTAATTGTTATTATTTTCATTGTTATTGTTGTGGTTGTTGCTGCTGTTGTTATTATTATTATCATTGTTGCTGCTAGTGTTATTATTGTTATTATTATTATATTATTATTGTTGTTGTTCTTATTGTTGCTGTTATTGTTGTTATTATTGTCTTGTTGTTTTTGTTGTTGCTGTTATTGTTGTTATTATTACTATGATTGCTAATAACGTCGTAATTGTTATTATGATTGTTATTATTATCATTATTGATATTGTCGCTGTTATTATTATTATTATTATTATCAATATTGTTGTTTTTGCTGTTATTATTTCTATTGTTATTGTTATTATTATTATTATTATTATTATTATTATTATTATTATTATTATTATTATTATAGTTTGGTTTCCAGAAATTGGCCCCGAAACAGTGCGTATTGTGCTCTTCTGATGAGCAAAAAGCAGCCTACATCTAATTTACGAATGGAATAACTACAATAAATACAATATTTCTATCCTGGATATCCCACAGTTACTAGAAGGATATACTTCACATTTGAAAACAGTCGTTTGAATAAAACCTAGTGAACAGATTAATTGTCGAGTATTTTGTTTCTTCTTTACTATTTTAACACACACACACACACACACAAACACACACACACAAACACACACACACACACACACATATATATATATATAAGGAACAGAATTTAAGAATGACTATATAAAGAGCGAATTTCTTTAACATGATGAATCTATATATCTATAAAAGTGAACGTGTCTGTCTGTCTGTCTGTGTGTCTGTGTGTCTGTCTGTCTGTGTACATTTCCCTACGCAATAACTCTGTCAATTTTTAGTCTATAGACTCGAAATTTGAAATACCGGGTACTAAGATTTGGGAAAATCGATGTGACGGGTGTCAGCCAGAAATTTGGCTGTTAAGGGGTCAAATTTCAACGATTTGACCTTTAAGAACTCTACCAAACTCCTCCGACAATTTTGGGTCTAGACACTTAAAATTTTAGATTTAGGTTCCTTGAACATGGATCTAACTTAATAAAGTGATTTGAGCCCGAAACAATAAATTTTAAGGGGTCATAGGAGTCAAAGTTTTAAAAAATTAACCATTTTTTTTGTTTTTTTTTTGCTTTTTTTGCACAGCATACACCTCCAAACACCCGAGCAACGCCGGGCACCCCTGCTAGTTAAATGATAAAAGAAAATTAAAATGAAAAATATGGCGGGGGACAAAAAGAAAACGGAGGAAGAATCAAATAGAAACCCCATTAAGTCCTAAAATTTTTCTTTTTGCCTACAAAGCGAAGATATCAAAGACTTAATGTAAAAGATTTCTAGAATTTTTAAATGGAGAAGTGAGCACAATATGCAAAAAATGGAGAAAAATATGCACTGAACTTAGAGGCATAAGCAAGGTTATTTATAAGATGCTCACAGATGGTTGACCCGTATTTTTCAAACACCAGATGGTAAATAATTTCTGTATCGAATTTTTTATGGAATCTACTGTTTGACTCAGATGTCCCATCTTTGCGACGTCCGTCCAATTATAGTGCGAACCGCAATTACATTTGAAAAAATAAACAATAAAATTATTATGGTTGGGGAGGGGGATACAACATCTTTTCGAATTGAAGACAAAATGGGTTTAGTTGAAAAAAACTCGTGGATTCAATGCAAAATAACATTGTATTAAAGGCAGTGATATTTGTTTATCTCTACAAGGCCACAGTTCAATAATCCCCCCACTCGTTATCTGTGCCTAAACCTAAATGTAGATTCCATAAACAAAGCTTCTTTCTTAGAATTGCACGCCTGTGGAATTGTCTTCCATTTTCCTGCTTTCCAACTGACTACAATATGGTTGTCTTCAAGTCTAACGTAAACATGTTCTTGATGAGCCGTCCCACTTGTTAACAAATTTACTTAATGTCCATTACTAACGATTACTATATTGTCCAATTTCTACTGTACACTCTTTAACCCTTATCCTTGACTGGCCTCTTGGCCTTGATAAGTGCTGATGCCTATGTAAAAAAAAAATCCAAAAACGAAAGAGTATATTTTACTCCTTTGTTTAACGTAAACTTGAGGACTGGATTTAATAAAGAGTATAAAAGTCTCCGCTTTCGTTTCGTTGTCAAACAAAAGGTGTCATTAACGTAACGAAAGAAAAAGGTATAGCTTTTGAAAAACAAATAGTAGATCCCCCATCGTGGAAACCTACAAAAGATATTTGCCGAAGCCGTTTTAATGGGAGAGCCCATGGAAATGTCATCTTTTTGCCTATAATTATGCTATTAAAGCTGAATTGAACTAATATAGCGGCGAATTTGATTAGTTCCACGAAAGCGTTTTCGAGAATAGGCCAAACCGGAAGTTGACAGCGATATAAAGCGTCTGAACATATATTAATAATTTCCAAAAGTGGAACACAAGTAAAAAGACTTGAATATCAAAAGCCAGCAAATGTAAAAGTTTCTTTAATGCAAAACAAAGTGTAACCTTTCAAAACGGACTCTAAAATAGTTGTGAACCATTTTACTAACTTATACTGAAGACCCTATTATTGATCATGGGTCTTAATGGGACTCCAATCTCATGAGTTTTGGATAGGTCATAGAGGCAGGGCTGAGTATAACCAGTAGGTCTGAAGCAATTTTGAATGTTAGGAAGAACTCCGCTTTTAACCAATTTAACAAGTTTTATGAACTTTGCTTCGATAAATGTAAAGTCGTGTTTATCTACCGGACATAACTGGAAAATTTTAGAGATGTCTACCAGGATGGCCATTATTTTATTGACGTAATTTTGATGATCAAGTATGACGACTCCATAGACTTTGTCAAATTTTGTGAAAACTAACGATTTATTATGGCGGGAGGGCTTTGATTGTGCGAAAGGGTTCACTTCGCCATTTTGATTCACAAACCGTGACAGGAGTCATAGCGTACGAATGTGCGACACCGTTTGATTTCGCGTTAAGGTCACTGGTATTACAGTCGGCAATAGGTGAAAATCTTGCTAACTTGTCAAAAAAAAAAAAAAGACTTCGAATTCAGAATATATCCCTTCACGTTTCGGGGATGTAAGAGAAATCCAGAAGTCAAAACCACGAGAAAGAATACTGAGTTAAAGTTGGGCAACTGCGCACTAGAGCTACTGAGGACATTTTGAATAACACAAGTTTTCGTCGTGCAACCTCATTTAAAAAATTAAAATGTTGCAAATTATTCTGATTTTTTAACGTGAACATCGAAAGGCTACGCTCATTAATTAATTGTAGTGTGAATCTAATATATATATATATATACATATATATATATATATATATTAATATACGAAAGTATAAATTTATGCGTTAACTTTAAGTATTTGGTTCAACAGTGCTCAATACGTAGGTAGACCGATATATATATATATATATATATATATATATATATATATATATATATATATATATATATATAGTAAGTTATAAAATATATATGACAATTAAGCTACACAGAATATTCCGCTTTTCATCCACTCTAGGATTCGTCAGGCGGCAGTATAAGCCTGACGAATCCTAGCGTGGATGAAACGCGGAATATTCTATTTAGCTTAAATACCATATATATTTTATAACTTACTATATATATATATATATATATATATATATATATATATATATATATATATATATATATCCTTCCCTGGCGAGGTAAAAGTTAGGCTGTCTGTTCTGAATATGGGCGCCATCCACTTTCTTTTTTTTTTTCTAGATGCTACAGAAATAAAAATAAAAAAAATGCCGCAGTCGAATATGACTTCTGCTCTTCAGACGCATGTCTATGTATTTTCTGGAATTAGTTTCTTCTCTGCTCCCTCTTCCCCCTTTCCTTTTCATTTTCCCTTTTCCTGAATCACTTTCTCTCCTACATTGCTCAGTGTTATTCCCCCTCCTCCACATTCTTTTAGTTCTTAAAAAAGACGAAAGAAAAAAAAACATAGTCCATAACAACCCCTCTCCCAACGGGAAATGATTCCCTTTGATCTTCAAATGCCGCGTTCACCTACTAAAACTAAGCCGATAGGGGTGGTTTATCGATAATCAATCAATCAGCAGACTGTTGTTGTTGTTGTTCATACAGCTTTGATTAAATAATAACGAAAAAAGCACAAAGAAATGAAGTCGTTCTTTGATTTTATGAAATCTCGTTAAATCTCGTTAAATCCCGAAATCTCGTTAAATATCGCAAATCAATGAATTCTCCTTAATCAATGTACATTCGTGATAATATTAGTTTTGTGTAGCCTGACTATTACTGTGACGTCATTGTCGGAATATTTCCTAGCTATATTAATAAAGCAATAACAAAAATATCTTTTGATAGTACGTTCCAAAAGGAGAAGATGAGGCGTGGTCCCTGGCTTTCGTAGGGGGCATTTTGAATGACGATAGCTTTGAATATTGCAAGGGACAATACTACCATTTTGTATAAACTGGGTAAAAAGTTATGTTCCTCTTTTGTTTTTGTTTTTTTTTTGTTTTTTTGTTTATGTTTTTTTTTTTTTTTACTTGGGAGTCATCGCTTATCAAGGCCCGGGGGTCACGCAATGATAAGGATTAATGAGTGTATAATTTAGACGGTGAGACAACACCGTGATGATCAGGAATTGTGGGACTTGGCAAGGGTTTAATAATAAGTAGTGTTGGGTATGTTCAGTTTCCATGAGACTATTCGACTATGAATTACTTTTCGTTCGGAGGAGGGGAAGGACAACATACGTCACGAAGAAATTGTCACAATTAGTTTTTTATTACCAAAACTTAAAAATTTATGCAAAAGAAATAAAAAGTGAATCTTGCCCTACTTCGGCATTGAGCACTCTTGCATTAACCTTGTAAAAACTTCATTGGTTTCTTTACTTCTAGAAAATATTAGAATATTGGAATTATCGAAGAAAATGAATGGTGAGCTGAGAAAACTGAGAGAATATATATATATATATATATATATGTGTGTGTGTGTGTGTGTGTGTGTGTGTGTATATATATATATTTATATATATATATATATGTATATATATATGTATTTATATATATATATATGTATATATGTATATATATATATGTATATATATGTATATATGTATGTATATATATGTGTATATATATGCATATATATATATATATATATATATATATATATATATATATATAGAGAGAGAGAGAGAGAGAGAGAGAGAGAGAGAGAGAGAGAGACTTATATGTAATATACTGTGTTCGTGTAATTCAGTAAATTTTCATTTACCAATAGGTTTTAAGTAAAAAATGGTTGACGTAAGGATTAAGATTAAACACACTTCTGGCAATGTAGCATTTTTTCTTTCTATTCAAAAAATGCTACATTGCCAAACGTGTGTTTATTCATAAAGTCATAAAGTCTGAAGAAATGCTGGTTTTAGAAAATTTTCAAACGATATAATGAAATTGTCGAACTGCACGTTGAAACAATTGTAACGTAAAATGAAATACACTTTTTGTTGCCATCAATATCTTGTCTTGAAGTCTTGATTTTGCACACACAGTAAATATATATATATATATATATATATATATATATATATATATATATATATATACAAGTTAGAAAGTTTTTACTATAGGCTTTAAAAATAAAGGTACAAGATTCAATTCATATGTAATGTTGCACTTTTAAAAAAATCATTGAACATTTTATATCTATATCATTAATTGATAGATGAAAGATAATATTTTTAAAGTGCAACAAAATGTACATTACATAAAATAAATCCAAGGTAATTTTTTATTCAATTTAAATTAAATTTTTATGCCTTACTTTGTAAAATTTATAAACATGTACTTTGAAGATAAATAAATTTCAAATTGAATCGTGTACCTTTATTTTTAAAGCCTATAGTAAAAACATTTTGTTTAACAATTTTCATGCCTTAGATGAAATACTTTTCTAACTTGTATCTTATCTTTTTAAGATTATATTTTAAAACTCTCCTTCTATCTATTTCAGTTTGTATTTTTCCTCACACCACAACTCATTTTTGCCACCCCCTCTTTGTAATGCAGGTCTGAATAATGAGAAAATCTGATTTTTTTTAACAAAAACTTTAAAATAACTTTTTTAGATTAAATTTTTTTAAACTTCTTTCAGAACAGAAAATCTTTAAAATTTAATAAGGAACATATTTCATATAGGTTTCATTAACAAATATTCAGTACATAACGAGAAAAATAGAGATGAAAATTTCAAAAGAACCGTATAACTGGTTACGGTCAATAGTAGTCCTCGCCAGCGAAAGTCTTTGTTATTGTTGTTCTATTATTATTATTATTATTATTATTATTATTATTACTATTATTATTATTATTATTATTTAAAATATTCTGTGTCCTGCTCTTTCGTGCGAAGACTAATATATATAAGGGAATATTGTGCATGTGATTTCGTTCTCTGTGGACTCCGATGTAGCTGGGCCGAGTTTCATGAAATTTAACACAAATGTATTTTATGAATTTGACAGTGTTCTTAGAAAGGATTTGCGTTCAGAATATCTTCGATAAGTATCGATAATCGAAATAATCCTATGAAATGAACAGGTGATTTTGACCGAAATTAACATCTTACTCAGCCTAATGTCACTAATGGATTTGGAAAGGTTTATTACCACACGAGCCGAAAGATTCGACATGTAAAATCAAAAGTGAGTTCTTTGATATGACAGAGGCACGTTCAAAATGAAGGTTTCTGTTTAAAACACAATAGAACCGTGATACTTGACTTTTGCATTTTAAACTTAAATTGCAGTTATTATATATAAAAATAATGTTATAAAATCAACAGTAGGTTCTCTACAGTGATATGCAAACTACAATGTAGTCACTGAGGAGAGGTATGTGAAGCTTCGTCCCTGTGCACCGCGATAGGTCCATAATTAGATTAGGCAACCAATCGATTTGATTTAAAAATGGACGATATCACTGATTTTGGTGACAAAAATATGGGAGCGTGAAAAAAACATTCGTTGATCATCATTCAATCTCGGGCAACGTAGGGTCTCACTACAACTATAACTGTAATAATAAACATTTACTTTTAATATCCTATTCAATAATAATTAACAGTTCATGAAATTAATCAAAGGACTTAGCTTTAAAAATCGATGCAATGAAATCAAAAGACCCCAGGGAAACACTGGCTAGTTACAGCTGGTTTCTTATAAAAACTGTATTGTGTTTACCCGTTGATCTGTTGACTGACAAAGGTTTCTGTGGCAAGTTAAGTCGCTCAATGGCGACCGTGTTTAGTGCGTCGCTTATATAATGAACGGCGACGGGTCTTAAAAATTTACTATGACATTTATTTGCTTGTAAAATCCGACGGACACCGGATCGATGTGTTTTTGGAATTTATATGCTTCATTCACACGAGACACTCGCTTCTGGTTTTTGAACTCACTGTCTGTGTCAAGATAGGCTGGTTATGGTGATGGAGGCGATCTCGCGGAGTTTTTCTAATCTATTTTCTTTTGATAAACTCGGAGGTTTGCCAATATTAAACAAGTTTTACTTGGCAACATTTCGTAACTTTTTTTTATATTAGTTTTCCGTTGTCAGTGAGATTTTGACATTTTCCGAATCGCAATATTTTATTTCAATTATACGTTCGCTATTCTAACACGATTTTTCGAATCGCAATATTTTATTTTAATTACACGTTCGCTATTCTAACACGATTTTCCGAATCGCAACATTTTATTTCAATTATACCTTCGCTATTCTAACACGATTTTCCGAATCGCAACATTTTATTTCAATTATACCTTCGCTATTCTAACACGATTTTCCGAATCGCAATATTTTATTTCAAGTATACGTTCGCTATTCTAACACGATTTTTCGAATCGCAATATTTTATTTCAATTATACGTTCGCTATTCTAACACGATTTTTCGAATCGCAATATTTTATTTTAATTACACGTTCCTTATTCTAACACGATTTTCCGAATCGCAACATTTTATTTCAATTATACGTTCGCTATTCTAACACGATTTTCCGAATCACAACATTTTATTTCAATTATACGTTCGCTATTCTAACACGATTTTCCGAATCGCAACATTTTATTTCAATTATACATTCGCTATTCTAACACGATTTTCCGAATCGCTATATTTTATTTCAATTACACGTTCGCTATTCTAACACGATTTTCCGAATCGCAACATTTTATTTCAATTATACGTTCGCTATTCTACCACGATTTTCCGAATCGCAATATTTTATTTCAATTACACGTTCGCTATTCTAACACGATTTTCAGAATCGCAATATTTTATTTCAATTATACCTTCGCTATTCTAACACGATTTTCCTAATCGCAACATTTTATTTCAAGTATACGTTCGCTATTCTAACACGATTTTCCGAATCGCGACATTTTATTTCAAGTATACGTTCGCTATTCTAACACGATTTTCCGAATCGCAACATTTTATTTCAATTATACGTTCGCTATTCTAACACGATTTTCCGAATCGCAACATTTTATTTCAATTATACATTCACTATTCTAACACGATTTTCCGAATCGCAACATTTTATTTCAATTATACATTCGCTATTCTAACACGATTTTCCGAATTGCAACATCTTATTTCAATTATACATTCGCTATTCTAACACGATTTTCCGAATCGCAACATTTTATTTCAATTATACGTTCGCTATTCTAACATGTTTTTTTCTATGAGTCGCAATATTTTATTGTGAATTTTATTTCTAATTCTAACATTTGCTTAACTGCCACATTCTACTCTGTTTTTATTCTGTCAACATCGTTTAATCGCAACCTATCATTAATTTTTGTTTGTTATTCTTACAATAATTTCCAGTCGCAACATCTTTTTTCATGTTTAATTGTGGACGTTTGTTGCGTTGTTGAACTTATATATAAGTTTCTAGCTTGCATTTTCAAATGCTTGCTAAAATCATATATACACCTGACAATTTTTTTTGTCATTACTCTCAAAATCACCACAGAGTCGAATTTATCAACATGAACTTTATTTACAATTAAGCGTCTGGCCTATCGACAAGGAGAGAGAGAAAGAGAGAGAGGGGGGGAGAGAGAGAAAGAGGGAGAGAGAGGAAGACGTTAGTTGTGTGGGGTTTGTTAGTGTGCGACACAACGACAGATAAATCTCATATATATATATATATATATATATATATATATATATATATATATGTGTGTGTGTGTGTGTGTGTGTGTGTGTGTGTGTGCGCGTGTGTGTGTGTGTGTGTGTGTGTGTGAAAGGAACTTTACTGTGTGTCTGTGATGTCCTTCCCTTGAGACTCGAAAACAGTCGGGCCGATACTTTTTTAAATTTCACACAAATATAACTTATGTGTCTAGCAGTGTTATTAGGTTGGTTTTGTACCGGAATGCCTCCGATAATTATCGAAAATCGATAATCGAAAAAAGAAACATTAAAGATGGAACAGTTCGATTTTGACGAAAGTTACCACTTTTATACAGTTTAACATAAGTGTTTTTTTTTAGAAAAAGCCTGTCATATCAAGTCAGTAGAAGGTTCTTTAATATGACAGGGGCACGTTCGAAGTGCATGTTTCTGCTTAAATCACAACTGCACCATGATACTTGACTTTTTCATGTTAAACCTAAATTCAAACAATTATCAACACACAAGCAGTAAAGCAAAGAATATGAAATCAATAGTAGGTCTTTAAGATGACAAAGGCACATTCGAAATTATTGTTTCTATTTAGAGCACGATTGAAGCATGATACTTGACTTTTGCATTTTAAACTTTAATTTAAGCAATTATACATAATTTTATAAAATCAACAGTAGGTTATCTACGGTGCAATGTAGACTAGAATGTATAGTGAACTAAGTCAAGGAAGCTTCCTCCACATGCATCGAAATCGATCCCTAACTAAAGAAACTAATCAATCGATTTGATTAACGAATGAGCGATTTCATCGCTTTTGACGACAATAAAAATATGGAAGTGTTAAACATTCATTAATCATCATTCTATCTCAGGCAACTTCCGGTTTCCCTGCTAGTATATATATATATATATATATATATATATATATATATATATATATAGAGAGAGAGAGAGAGAGAGAGAGAGAGAGAGAGAGGGTGGAGATATATATATATATATAGATAGATATATATATATATAGATATATATATATATATAGAGAGAGAGAGAGATAGATAGAGAGAGAGATAGAGAGAGAGAGAGATAGAGAGAGAGATAGAGAGAGAGAGAGATAGAGAGATGAAAAGGCAAATTCAACATGCAGTAACAAGAACCTTCTTCCCGTTCAAATAGTAAACTAAATAGTAAATAGTTTCAACATATGAGACGCAATGAAACAAATACGTCCGTTAATAGTCGCTACAAACGACTTCTCACGAATTATTTTTATTCATTTATTTATTTATATATATAGTGTCAGGGTGGGGTTAATCTTTTTATACATTGGTGCGATAGAGAGAATGCGTGAAGAGAAAGGAATACGCGTTAACCGCTGTCAGTCTGTTCTCTTCCCTTTTCCTGTTATTCTTCTTTTCTATTTTGCATTGTGCAGTTCATACCTCATGACCTGGAATAAAAACAGTTCTTTGTTTTCGCGATAATTACATTCCGATCATTTTTATGGGACACAAAAATGTAGATCAAAATCCATCTGGAATGTGCGTGTGTGCTTTCAAATATGCGTTGCCATGTCTTCAACACGCTGAAGAACGTGTTACGACTAACGATAAACGAACGCTAAAAAGCAAATTGCTACAAATTAGTAACCCCTTTTCCTGCCTCCTATCATTTCGATACTCTCTCCTCTTAACTTCCAACAGCAAGTAAGTTTTCACAGGATCGTTTTAACTCTAAGTATTTTCAACTAGTGAAAATCCTTTCAAGCACCAAAAAAAGTAACACGTGAAAGTAATCAGTTTATAAAATCTGATCAACAAAACCAGTTTCTTCAGAATTCTCAAGCTGGGCGCACCCTGAACAGGACTCCCAAACGTTTATTCAACACCCCCTCTCCGGCCAAACGCCGAAATGATTCAATGACTTACACACCAGCTTTCTTCATCTCGCGCACACATTCTTTCATACTAGCTCCCAGTTCCGGACCCGTATCGAGACGCTGATTGAGATTGAAGGCGGCTACATTGAATAAATATAAGCTCTGTTACATAATCAAGTTACCGGAATTGTTTTTTTGTTTTTAATAAAAGTTTAAAAATAAAGCTGTAGTGTTGTTTTCTTTAGGGCGACAACTTAATCGTTCCACCCTGTATGATATTTTTTAGACGTATATAGTTTACAATATTTCTTTAAACATCTGATTATATATATATAAATGTGACGCTTCCAATATTTCCCCTGTTCTGCTACAATTAATGATTCCGCTCTAAATTCCTTATTCCGATACAATTTACGATTCCAATTCCGATTCTTCGTGAATCTCTAAATATTTAACGATAGAGTTGCTATTTTCCCGATTACCGTAAAAACACGTTCTAAATATGCACATATTTTCTCACACACACACACACACACACACACACATATATATATATATATATATATATATATATATATATATATATATATATATATATATATATATATAAACTTCTGGGCGGTGGTCTATAGATTTCAGTGTCACTAGTAGGTTAAGATCAATAAATATGGAAGTGGTAGGTTTTGCCTTAAACAGAATCAAATAATAAAAAAAAGACAATTAAAAGAATCGTTTTGGCACAGGGAAATATGCACATTTTTTTCCGATTCCGATACCCTAAAAAGTTCCAATTTTTCCGATTCCCGATACCGGTTCTAAATAAGGGTTCTAACACTAATATATACGTATATTGCAAAACTGAATAATAAGTTATATTCAAATAAAAACTGAATTAAAAAGAACACAATCAATAATGGTTAATTAGATAAAATATTCTTTTATAAGATCAATATGCATTAGTTAACGTTACAATTGATAGCTAATATACATTAGCACCATATATATATATATATATATATATATATATATATATATATATATAAAAGCGAAAATGCATGTATGTATGTATGTTTGTGTGTCTGCAAAAACTTTCGACACACGCGACGAAAATTCGCAAACTCGGTATCATATCGAAGCCCCATCCTTCGCTTGAAAAATATCGAAAAATTGACCAAAAACGTTAACTTTTCCACCCCGAAATCGACAATTTTCGACAGGGGGGTCAACAAAAACGGGTTTCTCGTAACGATGACCGATTCTACGCATGCGTCAGATGACGTCATGACGTCGTGACCTGATTTACTCTAAATAGTTGAAAAACCAAACACATTTCGTCTACGTCGCTTTAGTGCAGTTGATTAGCGCATCTGTTCATTATGTAAAGGTTTTGGGTTCGAATCGTGGTGTGAGATGTCTTTTTTTTTCGATTTTTTTAATCTAAATATTGAACCCTGTGTTATTTAAGCAATTTTTCACGTAACGTTCGTTTTCCTGGTTTTTTGGGGTTTTTTTTTTTACTTCGCTTATTCTTAGCGACACCCCAAAAAACCCGGGTATCCACCGATTTTTTAAATTCTAATATCGAAACAGGCTTATTTAAGCAATTTATCACGTGTTCTTTGTCTGTTTTCATCGTTCGTTTGCCTTACGTTAGATTTTTTTATGTTTTGATTACCCCCCCCCGCTTAATTAAAACGTTGTTTTCTTTTCTTACTTCGCTTATAACAATGCTTATATCGTCATCGCCGTCGTCGTCGTCGTAACGCTCGACGACTTTACAACATCTTTCACTAACTCATTCTGGCTGGCCGATTTTATTTTCAAACTTCACTCAGGGCTTCGGGTTCGATCCCCCCTCCCGGTTTCTTTTTTATTTAACACCACACACACCTACAAACACCCGGGCAACACTGGGTACCCCTGCTAGTCTATATATATAAAAGGCAAAATGTGTGTGACATTTCGTGTATGTCCTCAAAAGGCTTTTCGAGCACACGCTCCCGGGGTCGTTACTATCGCTTACAACTGTTTATATGGGTCCTATATCATAATATGTAGGATTTGGGAACGCGGGTCGTCTCTAGATTTATTTACGTCGACTTTTATGAGATTCGCGCTGTTTCGCTTTGTCCCCGGTTCGTCCTGCATTTGAGTATAAATACAGTGAAAAACGTTGTGTTCTCGGCTTTTGCTCTGCTTTCCCCTCTTGCCACCATCATCTGGGGTGAAGTGAAAACTAAAAATAACGATCACGCGATGACCTCATTTAGCGTCGTCCTGTCAATCAAACCTCTTTTAGCTTTATAAGCTTTAACTTAACACGTTAACAATTACTCTCACTCGTGGTCGAGACCGTTAAGTATTGGCATTGGTTTCCGCGTCAAAGCTTCCGGGTTCAATCCCTCCTCCCGACCAAACGTTTCTTTTATTACTTCGCTTATTCTTTAGTTTACCCCCCCCCCATACACAGGTTTATTTATGCCATTTTTTTCCGTTTTGGTTTTGGATTTTTTTTTTTACATCGTCTTTTTTATAATATTTAAGCAGGATTATTAATTACCCCCTCATACATACACCTACAAATACCCGGGCAACGCCGGGTACCCCCCGCTAGTATATATATAAAAGCGAAAATGTATGTATGTATGTATGTATGTTTGTGTGTCTGCTAAAAACCTTTGACCGACGGAACAAAAATTCACAAACTTGGTCTCATATGAAAGCCTCACCCTCCGGACGACAAATATCGAAATATTGGCCCAAAAGGACCATCAGAAGTGCGTTAACTGATCGATTTTCTGCAGGGGGGGGGCAAGAAAGTGACATTTTAATGTTAAACATTACATATTTTTAAATCGATTTATAACTGCCCCCAAAAATACGGGCGTCAACTCTTCTACATAAAGTATACACGGGGCCGTTTATTTTGGGTCAACTTGTATTTAAAACCCGCTGAGTCATGTCACGTGATCTTGACGTTAGCAAGCTGTAATGGCAGTCTGAATTTAAAAAACATTGTTGTTATCGGTAAAAAAAAAAATTAACCCTCACACAAGCTAAACTATGAACTTCTACGCTATGACAACGTTACCAAAGTTATTAGCACGTTAAAAATAGTTAGATACGATTGTTAAACGAAAAATAACCAGCAAAAAATGTGAAGTAAAAAAAAATACGCTTACAAAATATATTAACGATCAAAGTTTTTACAAAAAAAACAAACCCAGGCGCCATTTTCTTTTTTAGTAACACTCTTTAGAGTAAGGAAGACGAAGTGTTAGAGAAAGAGAGAGAGAGACGCAAACAGAGAGACAGAGAGAGAGGGAGAGAGAGACGCAAACAGAGAGAGAGGGAGAGAGAGACGCAAACAGAGAGAGAGAGAGAGTGAGAGAGAGAGAGAGAGAGAAACATTAACTTTTTCACCCCGAAATCGAAAATTTTCGACAGGGAGGGGTCAACAACGTATGCGTCAGATGACGTCATGACGTCGTGACCTGATTTACTGTAAATAGTTGAAAATATATACGTCGCTTTAGCTAAGGTAGTTAAGGCCTTGGTTCATTATCTAAACGTTTTGGGTTCGAATCGTAGTGTGAGATGTCTTTTTTTTTTCGATTTTTTAAATTTAAATATTGAACCCTGTATTATTTAAGCCATTTTTCACGTAACGTTCGTTTTCCTGGGTTTTTTTTTTTTTTACTTCGCTTATTCTTAGCGACACCCTAAAACACCCGGGTACCAACCGATTTTTTTAAATTTTAATATCGAAACAGGCTTATTTAAGCAATTTTTCACGTGTTCGTTTTTTCTGTTTTCATCGTTCGTTTGCCTTACATTAGTTTTTTTTGTGTTTTTTACGATGTTTTGATTATCCCCCCCCCCGCATAATTAAAACGTTGTTTTCTTTTCTTACTTCGCTTATAACAATGCTTACATCGTCATTGTCGTCGTCGTAATGCTCGACGACTTTCAAACATCTTTCACTTATTCGCTTATAACAATGCTTCATTCTGACTGGCCGATTTTATTTTCAAACTTCGCCTAAGGGCTTCGGCTTCGATCCCCCCCCCCGGTTTCTTTTTTATTTAACACCACACACACCTACAAACACCCGGGCAACGCCGGGTACCCCTCGCTAGTATATATATATAAGCGAAAATGTGTGTGTGTGTTTGTGTGTGCATTTTTTCTGTATGTCCGCCAAAAGCTTTTTTCCGGCTACTTCTCGGCTTGCTCGCTCATTCTTATAACTTTTTATATGCTACCAAGATGATAATATCTAACACTTACGAAACGACGCCGTAAAAATCTTTTATTTAAGCCACTTTTATCTTGCAAAATTCGCGCTTGAATTCGTTTTTTCTGCTCCTGCTCCTGCTGCTACTTTGGCGTGAGATTTGACCTAGAAAACAACCTTCGTTTTTAAATGCTTGTTTTCGACTGTACCTGAAGTGCCTAACTTCATGGCGTCATAGTATGTCACCAGGTTATTAACTTCAACGCTTCTGGTTCGAGCCTACCTCCCTCACAAAACTTATTTCGCTGTTTGTTTTTTTAAATATTTAAACAGGGTTATTATTTTTAGTTTCCATCTACCCCCCAACACACACACCTACGGTTTTTAATATTAAAACAGGGTTATTTATGCCATTTTTAACGTTCGCTGTTTTTTATTTTTTTATTTTTCAGAAGTTTTTACATCGTTCTTTTTTCATCATGTTCGTTTTTTTTTTGTTCGTTTTTTGTTCGTTTTTTTCCATCATGTTCGCGTTTTCTTTTGTAGTTCGTGTTTTTTTCGATTTTAAGAAATTTTAAAGCGTTCATTTACATCCCGTTCGTTTTTGTTTATATATATATATATATATATATATATATATATATATATATAATATTTAAACAGGTTTATTACTTCACTTATTCTTTTGTTTAGATTTACCCCTCACCAACACACACACAGACATCTCTAGACACCCGCGCAACGCCGGGTACCCCCGCTAGTATTAAAATAAGTCGGTGCGTCTATTCTGTAAAACCGAATTTATATGAAAAAGGGCGTTTGTGTGAGTTAACTCAAATCAACATTATGGCCATTAGACAGTACTATTTCTTTTAATTCGACATGACAATGTTCCTCAGATGTGGCTCGATGGTTGGCAGGGTGTTTACTGGCTTTGCTAGCTAACTATCGGTTCGTTAGGTTCGCTTCTTGAAATAATTGATGCACGCACACACGAATACATACGTTCGCGTGTGTGTGTTTATTCGTAATGAACAGCTTGATATACGATAATTTAAAGTCAGGAAGCGAAATAACCGAATGGGGATGGCGTGTGACATATTTCTGACGAGACACAGAAGACGTTCTATACATTGCTGAGATAACAGATCAATCTATCACTTCCAATTTCTGAAATTTTGATGCAAACCTATATATATACATATATATATATATATATATATATATATATATATATATATATATATATATATATATATATATTTCAATCCCGGGCAACGTCGGGCCACCCTGCTAGTATATATATATATATATATATATATATATAGATAGATAGATAGATAGATAGATAGATAGATAAGAGAGTAAGAGAGAGAGAGAGAGAGAGAGAGAGAGAATTATATGTGTGAGAAACGGTCCCTACCAAATATAGGGAGTATGCCAATTTTTGGTCTACTTCTGGTCGACGTGAAACTTAATATACTAAGGATTTGGACATTCGAAACATATTCGATTTGGATTTTAGCCGGTAAAAATATGTGATAAAGGGTCAATATATATATATATATATATATATATATATATATATATATATATATATATATATATATATATAGCTGAACGTCTGTGTGTGTGTGTGTGTGTGTGTGTGTGTGTGTGTGTGTGTGTGTGTGTGTGTGTGGTCACGAATAGGCTCCTATATGGTTGAATATTTTTCAAAACTGATTACATATAATGATAGAAGATTATCGAGGATCACGAATGGGTATGTTTGATCTGGCAGAACGGTGGTTCATAAAAATTGTGGGGTCTGCGTTCGCGCCTCACCCCCAAAGTATGGAAATAAAAAATGAAAAAAAAAACATTTACAAGGGCTTTTGATATAGATGTACATAAGAATACTTTGATAAGTATGTTTCAACTTAAATAGGGATGGTATAATAAAATTGTAGGGGTCTGGGTTCGCGCCTGTACTCCATGGAACTATGGCATCAACTTTAACAAAGACTTTTCATATCTATTTGCGTAAGTATACTTTGATAATTATGTTTCAGTTTGAAGAAATATGGTATAATAAAATTGTTCGGTGTTCGTTCGCGCCTGACCTCAATAGAATGTAATATGTCACAAAGTTTAACAAGGTTTTTTAAAAGGGGTGATGGTCCACAATAACACCTTAACTTTAATCTTAATTCACGTTAGCTTTTATTTAATTTTTTTTAGTTGAATCACATTATGTCGAATAAATTCATCTCATAAATTCACGTTCTTATTAAAGTGAAAGCCAAAAAAACAGTCGGAACTTTAGAAATTCTCGACGCAAATTTTGCATAACTCTGTTTTTTTTCCTTCTCCACTTTCACGTAGCACTCTTTTGAAAATAGATAAATAGATAAATAATAACAAATAAGAATGTTGCTAGTTATTGTGTCAAAAGAAGAAAAAATCCTGCTCATGTGATTACGTGTCTTTTTAAAAACATTTAAACATTTTTATTTTTATTTATATATGTTTATGTTTTTTGTCAGTGTACTAGAAGGAATTCAGTTGATTACAACCCTTTCTGCGTGTACTTTACATTACAATAGTACAACCCTGAATCCGACGGTGTAATACTACACCGTTCAATACTGTAAAACTGAAACGAAGCTGTTCTGCTTGAAAAGGGAGCCTTTTTCTTCTTATTCATATTTAGGTTGAGTCTTTGCTTAAAAAAACTAAAGTAATTACGTGTTTACTTTTTTAATATCCCATTTTGTTGTTCCGGATTATTTTACTAAAGTAAATAAAGCTTCATTATTTTTCAAAACTGTTTTTGTTTCTTTGTTTTTTGATATTATTTATTAAGAGTTTAGTAAGAGTTTTTTTTTTGTTTCTTTGCTTTTCGATATTATTTAGTAATAGTGTTTAGCAGAAAAGCAAACAAACGACTACCCGAAAAAATAGATATACAAGAAAGAAATGTTACCATAGTCAATAAAAGTTCAGTTTATTTTTTTGGTTTGTTTGTTTTGAAATAGTTTTTTAGTTAGAATGGAGACAACGCTACAGAAATTTGAAAGGGTTGTAGAAAATATGCAATAGCACATATTGACTGAAGCCCCACCTTGGATTCAAAAAAAAAACCCGAAGTAATACTAAAATTAAATGGACTCCCAAAAGCGAAAACCCACCCTAATACCTACGAAGAGAAAATCTGTGATATCCTTCCTAAATACCCTATCGTTTACACATTTTCACTGACGGCTCCAAGCACCACAGTAGAGTGGCGTGTGTTGCCGTATCAAATGAAACAAGCCTAAAAAATGCCCTTCCAACAGAAATTTTTACTGCTGAAACATGCGCCATCAACCTAGCACTCAAGATTTAAAAAAAAATTCACTTTCTGTATTAACAGCACTGAATAAATTATTTAATCGCAATTCGCCATCGAGATGAGTATTATTTATTCATTTTATTGATTGCGAAATATTATCCTCACTGCTTTCTCACTTGTTTCACGACGTTTTGGCCAACTGTTTCTCTGGCCTTCCTCAGGTGGTAACCGCAACGGGATAGGAACTCCGAATTTCCTGGCTGCATCCACTGCGATTACTCCCTTCGGTAGTTGGTGTCGTCTCACCATGTTTTGGCCAAGTAAGTCTCTGGCCGGCTTTGGGTAGGATTGAAACCGCTATCTTTAGACAATTCTCACCTGGAACCATAGAGATTCAACGCCTTTATCAACTGCGTCATGGGCCTCGAAGTTCCAATGGTTCCATGTGAGAATTGTCTGATAGCGTCCCATCATTAATATATATATATATATATATATATATATATATATATATATATATATATATATATATATATATATATATATATATATATATATTATTTACTATAATAATTATTAAATACCTACAGACACTAGATTTTCATACTTTCGGAAATCATCCGTGCAGAGTGTCACAATTAACGCCAGTCGAGAGACTCAAACCCCGGCAACAGAAGCCATGTCTGGCTTCATAAGCAAGGATCCGAACCACTAGGCTACCGCAAACCGCGAGATATACAGTTGAAATTAAACATTTATTCTTATTAAATGCTTTTAACGTCAGTCAGAGAGTGATCTAATCATTATATGACGATCTGCGTGGATAAGCTAAGTTAACCGACTTTCTTACAACTGAAAGTGCTCAACGATAAGAAGCAAGTTTCTTAAAGGGGCTGACATTATTATTTATTATAATACGAGGGGCGTGCAATAAGTAATGCCCTTGACCCACTTCCCATAGTAGTAGAGCAACGAAACTTGGCACAGTTATTAGTATTTCTCTACATGGGAACCACCCAGAGTTACGCATTTCTCCCATCGTTTGATGAAGCTCTGGAGACCGTTTTTGTAGAACACCCCAGGTTGGTCCTCCAACCACAACGTGACTTCAGAAATAAAGGCTGCATCATTTGGGAAACGCTTCCCTTTCAAAAACAACTTCGGCTGGGAAGAGGTGAAAGTCAGAGGGTGCAAAGTCAGGAGAGTAGGGAGGATAGGGGAGATTTCATAACCACACGCCCGTGCTTCTGATCTGACGACATACGGAGGAGGGTACCTTTGCTGATCTTGCCCCGCCTCTTAATTTTGATAGTTTCCCTTAATTTCCTCAAAAGTGAAGCACAATAGGCTCCTGTAATTGTGGTACCCTTTGCCAGGAAATCTGTCATCACTACCCCGTCCTGGTCCCAGAAGACTGTGGGCAACACCTTGCCAGCGGAGGACTGCATTCTTGCCTTCTTTGGAGGTGGTGAGTTCAAGTGCTTCCACTGCATTGACTGGGCTTTGGTCTCTGGATCATAGTGATGGACCCAGGTTTCATCCTGTGTAGTCAGTCTTTTAAAAACTGACTCATCTTCTTGGCACATCTCCAAATTCATCCTCGAGCACTCGACGCGTTCTCGCTTCTGGAATGGTGTGAGCAACCTGGGAATCCATCTGGCAGACACCTTATGCATATGCAAATGGTCATGAATGATAGTTTCTACAGACCCTGTACTAATCTTGACATCTTGGGCTATTTGGCGAATAGTAATGCACCGATCTTCCAAAATGGCAGCCTCAACTTGACGGACAGATGCCTCATCAATAGCAGAAGGAGGGGGCGACCAGGTCTGGGAGCTGTTTCCACAGACTTCTGGCCATGTTTGAATTCACGATGCCAGCGTTTTACAAGGTCATATGATGGGGCATTATCACCATAAGTTTCTTTCATTTCATCAAAAGTCTCCTGTGGTGTGCGTCCTTTCAAATACAAAAACCGGATCACTGCTCGACATTTAACAAGCTCCATTTCACACCTGACTAAGTTCAAACACGTGTAAAACAGAAACCACAATTAGTTCAGAGCTGTAATTTGGCACATAACCCGTAGAGATATAAATCATTGCACAGACAAAATTTCAGGTAGATCAGGCGACTGGAAGTGGGTCAGGTGTATTACTTATTGCACGCCACTCGTAATTATTAAATACCTACAGACACTAGTATTTCATCCTTTCGGGAATCATCAGTGCAGGGTGTCATGATTAACGCCAGTCGAGATATATACATATATATAGCTGGCAGCCCGGCATTGCCCGGTCATACAATAAGCTTAAACATGATAATTTAATTTATGCAGATTGCGTATGTATTATTATAGAATTAACTCTCTTTTGATTATTATATATTACTAGGAATAATTTGCCCGGTGGACGAAAAAAATAATAATAATTACAATGTCGTTCATGAAATTTCGTCATGTTTATTTAAAATATCAAGTCAGCTGATATTTAGGCTTGACAATAAATGCCCTGGAAAATGTACTCCCGATTAATATTTAGTTTTCAAATAAGCAAACAAAAACTGATTTGCGGCGATTTTAAATGGTGCCTCTTCTTTTATCGTAAAATTAAACCCATTAATACGAAATAAAAAATGTTTAAATGGTGACATACACCGGGCTTGAATAAGGGACCATTTGATCTGTAGTGTAATACTCTATCACTAAGCTATATATTCAGATATGATAAATCTGTGTCTTTTTAATAAGAAGTTATATGTTAAAACTATATTATCTCCCTTTTCCCATGTAACGTAAAACATTCCCCTATAAAAATTATTCTTTTTATCTATAAGAAATAAAAGCTAATTTTAAGATCGGATTTTTTCGATTTTCGATACTTATCGGATGAATTTCAATAAAAAAAAAAACATATCTAAGAACACTGCCAGATATATAAATTAGCTTTGTGTGAAATTTACCAAAAGATAGGCTCAGCTGTTTCGGAACATATGAGGAAAGAACTCACACACTCACACACACAAAGTGACTTTTATAATATAATAGAATATCATATATAAACGGATATATGTATTTCTGTTGGTCTGTCAGTCTGTCTGTCTGTCTGTCTCAATACTTTCTATCTCCTCCGAAATTAAAAGTCGCAAAACGGCGCTAGTGGCCTCAAATGATTGGATTTGGGGGGGGGGCGTTCTTTTATGGGTTTTTAGCCGGTTAAAATAGTTTCTAAGGGGTCAAAAATGGGTCGACATTGAAAAAAATCGTTAAACATTTTGTACATTCATCTCAGTTTATTTTTAATTTTTATTTTATTTTTGTTGGTTTATGTGTGTGTCACGTTGGTACAGTGGTAACGTCACCAGCTTTGAATGCTTCGGTTTCGATTCTAGCTAATGGTACCTAAATACGTTTTTTTATTTTTTTACTTTTGAAATCACGACTCTATAATAATATATACGAAATCTGGACAAATTAAAATATCATATTTAAGCGTATTTTATGCTCGCGACAAGCCGGGAGCCCTCCCCCCCCCGCTAGTATAATATAATATAGTATATTCATTTATAAATAATGACTATTATTAACTGGGTCACATCTGAGGAACGTCGCTATGACAACGTGGAATAAAATATAATTTATGATGGTTATAATATTGGTTTGATTTTTCATAACGTTTGTTCACTCTTTATCTTACATTGCACTTTTTAATCAAGATTCTCTCACCACGTTTTGACCAACTAATCCTCTGGCCTGCTTGGGTAGGATTGAAACTGCTATCTTAAGACAATGCTAACCTGGAACCATAGAGACAATGCCTCTATCCAGTGCGCCACGGGCCCCGAAAGGCGATTAAGGTTGGATTTTTGGATTTTATAATTCCAATTTTGTGTTCTTATTTGGTCTTTCATTGTCGGGTGCGTAGCAAATGATATTATTTATTATTTTTATTTGAATTCTTGGAGATGAGTAATTTGTGTATTTATTTATTTATTTAATTTTGCGGACTGTTATCCCCATCTTCATAGTTGTTGTTTCGCCACATTTCGGCCATCTTATCCTCAGGCCTTCTTCAGGTGATTAACTATGTTGTTGAAATTTTAAATACACCCTCTTTGCATATGCATGTTGTTGAAATTTGTCACACACCGCTTTGCATAAAACTAAATTAAACTAAATATGGCCCACATTTGGAACCCTTGCTCTATGCAACTATTCTCCAAAAATTTAATATGATCTGTTAATTATTTTAGGATTAATCTTATATATACAAATATATCGATGCATCCGTTCAGTCTCGAGAGACAATGGACAACTCTGTAAGGGTAGCTGCGCATGTAATTGTGAGGCAAGGGTTGCGCAATCTCCAACCTCACCTCTCCTGAATTGGTACTACTTAGGCCCAGTGACAAGGACAGGCGCAATACTGACTAGAAACATGGCCGAATATGTGGAGAGCACATACAGCACCTGGAATTTATAAATGGTCACCCATTTTAGTACTGACCAAGTTCAACGTTGCTTAACATGCTCTGGCGGGAACTGGTGTATCAACATGATTACTCTGCATATACATCAAATATATAAGCATAACTAAATTTACATAGAAAGATATATAACATCTGATTAAGAAAGAAGATATTTTCTGGTCTCTCTTTTCATCCAACCCCATTGTGCTTCGGTTGCAAGTTTTTGCCGAATTGATGCCAGGGGCATCTGTTGGCAAAATGCCTAAGATTCTTTCTGCACACAACCGGACAATTCTGAATTCGAAAAAAAGTTCTCGACCTTAGATCGGTAAAATTATTCGCAACGCTACGCAGAATGGGAGAAAAGCGAATGATTTCGAACCCTAGGGTAACACCTGTTTAATTATGCATGCCTGGCGTCACTTTTTCTTTAAAAATTTGCTTTGTAAAAACCGGCCTCCCCCTGACTGATGCGTGTCGCCAATGACACGAGCACAATCCGGCAAAGATTTTTCATATATTCTAAGATCCTTTCCTATATCTAGGTTGCCATAAAACAAATGATCTGTTATCTTTACTGACGAATGCCCCCAAAACAATGGACGCATATTTCTGATGGCCCGACATTATTTGTCGAAAAGAGAAAGAAACAACCGATCAAAAACAGCTAAAATATACCTTTTCAGTAAGCTCACAGTGTCATGTATATAACAAATTTTATCTGCATAATTATACTATGTATTTTTTTTTATCTGCATATTTTTGTCATATATTTTATCTGTGTATTTTTATTATATATTTTATTTTTATAATTTTATTATATATTTTATTTTGATATCTTTATTATATATTTTATTTTTTATGTTTTATTATATATTTTATTTTCATATTTTTATTATACATTTTATTTTTATATATTTATTATATATTTTATTTTATATTTTATTATATATTTTATTTTATATTTTTATTATATATTTTATTTTTTTATATTTTCATTATATATTTTATTTGCATTGTTATATTATATATATTATTTCTATATTTTAATTATATATTTTATTTTTATGTTTTATTATATATTTTATTTTCATATTTTTATTATACATTTTATTTTTATATATTTATTATATATTTTATTTTATATTTTATTATATATTTTATTTTATATTTTTATTATATATTTTATTTTTTTATATTTTCATTATATATTTTATTTGCATTGTTATATTATATATATTATTTCTATATTTTAATTATATATTTTATTTTTATATTTTTATTAAAAATATTATTTTATGTTTTTATTATATATTTTCTTTTTATTTTTATTATATATTTTATTTTTATATTTTATTATATATTTTATCTTTGAATTTTTATTATATATTTTATTGGCATTGTTATATTATATATTTTATTTCTATATTTTAATTATATATTTTATTTTTATGTTTTTATTAAAAATATTATTTTTATGTTTTTATCATATATTTTCTTTTATTTTTTATTTTTATTATATATTTTATTTTTATATTTTTATTATATTTTTTTATTTTAACTATATATTTTATTTTTTATTTTTATTATAAATTTTATTTCGATGTTTTTATTATATTTTTTAATTTTTATTATATATTTTATTTTTATATTTTTATTATATATTTTATTTTCATATTTTTCTTATATATTTTATTTTCATATTTTTTCTTATATATTTTATTTTCATATTTTTATTATATATTTTATTTTCATATTTTTCTTATATATTTTATTTTCATATTTTTCTTATATATTTTATTTTATATTTTATTATATATTTTATTTTCATATTTTTCTTATATATTTTATTTTCATATTTTTCTTATATATTTTATTTTAATATTTTTCTTATATATTTTATTTTCATATTTTTCTTATATATTTTATTTTCATATTTTTCTTATATATTTTATTTGCATAATTTAAGTATATATTTTATTTTTACATTTTTATTAGCACTTTATTTTGATGTTTTTATTATATATTTCATTTTGGAATTTTGGTATATATAATATTTTTATATTTTTATTATATATTTTATTTTCATATGCTTATTATATATTTTATTTTTATGTTTTTATTATATATCTTATTTTTATATTTTATTATATATTTTTAGTATATATTTCTTAATATTTTTATTACTTATTTCATGTTTGTTTTTATTTTTATATTTTATTTTAATATTTTTTTATATATTTCATTTTAATACTTTTATTATGTATTTTATTTCTATATTTTTATAATATATTTTATATTTACATTTTATGATATATTTTATTTTAATATTTTTATTATATATTTAATTTTTATATTTTTATTATATGTTTATTATGCATTTTTTTAATATATATTTTATCAGTATATTATTATGACATATTATATTTGTATATTTTATTATAAATTTTATTTGCATATTTTTATTATATATTTTATCTGTATATTTTAATTATATATTTTATTTTTATATTTTAATTATATATTATATTTGCATATTTTTATTATATATTTTATTTGTATATTTCATTTCGATAGTTTATATGTATATTTTGTTCTATATTTTATCTATATACTTTTATTATATATTGTATTTTTATATTTTTATTCAATATTTTATCTGCATATTTTTATTATATATTTTATTCGTATATTTTTATTATATCTTTTATTTGTATATTTTTATTATATATTTTATTTTGATATTTTTATTATATAAATCTCTGTCGGTACATAGCTCCTAACACACGTTCCATGAACAAGACTTATTTCCTAAAACCGCATGGCTAAAGAACTCTGTACATCTGACTACATTCATGTAAAATTTGCTATCCTGTACTTTAAAGAACCCAAAAATCTATTAAACTGTAGAAGCGAAATAGCAAATAACTGTGTTCACAAAATAAAATTTACTCTAGGATAGCGATACAAAATAGTTTTAAAACTAACAAAAACAATAGAAAATAAACAAATAAATAAATTAAATAAACATGAATATACATAAACGATCACACATATATGTATGAATATATATATATATATGTATATATACGTGCATATATATGTGTGTACACATATGTATATTTATATATAAAAAAAAGAAAATGTCTGCCTTAAACCACTAAACTAGTTTTAAAACAGATCCTTTGTTCGATAAAATGCATGCCCATTGGCTGATAGGAAGGGGCGCGGTGGATACTAGAAAGCTGATTGGCTAACTAAAATCCTCAACAGAAGAGGACCATATAAAAACGATAAACAACCACAGAATTCGCGCATAAGCCTGACGAATCCTAGAGTGGATGAAACGCCGAATATTCAGTGTATCTTAATCATCATATATATTTTATAAATTACTAACTAGCTCTACCTACGTATTGAGCACTTTGCAGTAAATACTTAAAGTTTACGCATAAATCTATACTTTCGTATATTAATTTTATGTGAGTAAATGAAGTAGTTATATATATATATATATATATATATATATATATATATATATATATATATATATATATATATATATATATATATATATATATATATATGAGAGACAGAAAGAACGAGAGAGACAGAGAGAGAGAGGGGGAGGATTTTTGGTGAATTGATAATCAGGAGATTCGATATTTATATACGAATAATGCTTTATCAACTAAGAATAAAACTGTCCGTAAAAAATATATCGAAATTTTTAATTGAAAAAGAAAAACATAAAAACGAGCGTGTAATAAATAAACTTTTGTCGCTCGCATTTAGACTAATATTGTCTATTAATATATACTCTGGTATTATGTAGTTGTAATCATCGAGTTTATATATATATATATATATATATATATATATATATATATATATATATATATATATATAAATATATATAAATATATATATATATATATATATATAAATATATAAATAAATATATATAAATATATATATAGATATATATATATATATATATATATATATATAAATATATATATATTTAGATATAAAAACATTTAGTGGAGATGGTAATTAATAAAAACTGAAGAAAGTGCTCCATACTGTTGTATATATATATATATATATATATATATATATATATATATATATATATATATATATATATATATATATATATATATATAGTCTTCGAAGTTTTCAACCTTTAAAACTATACAAAAAATATTTTTTATCATATATATATATATATATATTTTGTGTACAGAAAGTTGTTAGTTGAGACAGGTCATTGGTACCGTCGGTTTCAAGCCCGATAATAAGGCCCGTTTAAGGTATCCTTATCAAGCTCTCTTCAGCCAATATTGGCTGAAGAGAGCTTGATAAGGATACCTTAAACGGGCCTTATTATCGGGCTTGAAACCGACGGTACCAATGACCTGTCTCAACTAACAACTTTCTGTACACAAAATATAAGTACGCTCTTAAAATTTGGATTTTCCTTTTAATTGAGCACTCTGCTGGAATTCTTTTTCCAAAAAAACTAATCATATATATATATATATATATATATATATATATATATATATATATATATATATATTCAAGCACGTTGAATGAACACGACAGAGTTATTCCTTTTCCATTCTTTTAAATATCTTTTCAATTCGCCGAGCGAACTTCTTTTATTTCAGCTGCCATGTTGTATATTGCGGCGCCCAAAAGTTGTTGTTCAGCCATATTCTTCTCAAGCGCTTTCTATCGGTACATCCAATCGTCGTCAGGGGCGATTGTTCTTGTTCTCGTTACCTTTTTCTTTGAGGCTGGGTGTATTTATTGTTTTACTTTTTTAATATTGGTTGTAACGGTGGTTGTAGGATGTGTAAGGGCGAATTATTCTTATTTTTTATATCGATTTTCTCATTTTATTTATTTAGTTTCTTGTTATTTATTGGGTATAGTTAGTATATTTGTCCCGGGATTTAATTAAACAACGCCTAGCATCCCATAATAAAAACCTAAAATCATCCGACATTAGAAATATCTTAACACTACTAAAATTCAATACCTTAACAATTGCAAACGACCACTAAAATTACTAGAAGCCATATTAATTTTTAAAAAAAAAACTACAGCCCCTTATTAACCCTATTATTTGTGACAAAAGTATCCTTTAAAAAGTGCAATAGATTTTCGTCTTCCTAAATAGTCACTAACATTTACCGTTTGTTTACGTGTGACAACAAAAGGCGTCCACACAATATGAAACAATGGTTCCTGACGGAGAAAAATCGAACAGATTGAGGAAATACCGTTTTTTTTTTGTTTTTCTTTTAAAATAAATGATGCTTCAACATTGTAGTCAGTGCGTATTTCTCAATGTGTGCCTCAGTCGTGTACGTTCGGCTCAAACGTGTTCTGAAGTAAACAAGTAGAAATTAAAAAATCTATGATTTTCATTAAGTATATTTTTTACACAAATAAACTACATGATTGATTAGTATATTTTATTAATTATTTCATCTGTATGTTTTTATCATATATTTTATTCATATATTTTGAATATATATTTAATTTGTATATTTTTATTATATATTTAATTTGTATATTTTTATTATATATTTCATTTGTATATTTTTATTATATATTTAATTTGTATATTTTATTATATATTTAATTTGTATATTTTTATTATATATTTAATTTGTATATTTTTATTATATATTTCATTTGTATATTTTTATTATATATTTAATTTGTATATTTTTATTATATATTTCATTTGTATATTTTTATTATATATTTAATTTGTATATTTTTATTATATATTTAATTTGTATATTTTTATTATATATTTAATTTGTATATTTTTATTATATATTTCATTTGTATATTTTTATTATATATTTAATTTGTATATTTTTATTATATATTTAATTTGTATATTTTTATTATATATTTTCTTTGTATATATATTTTATTGTATATTTTTATTATATATTTTGTAAATTTTTAATATGTATTTTATTTGTATATTTTTATTTTATATTTTTTCTGTATATTATTGTTTTATATTTTATTTGTGTATTTTTAATATATATATTACTTGTATATTTACATTATATTATTTATCAGTATATTATTATATAATTTTATATTGTTTTATATATATTTTATTTGTATATTATAGTTTTATATTTATCTTACATTTTATTATATATTTTATTTGTATATTATTTATATATACAATCTATGATTTTTATTAAGTATATTTTTTGCACAAATAAAAAGATTTTGAAGAAAAAAGCACCAGGTACGATTTTAGAATATTAGATAATATCATAAACGAAAAATGTAAGAGGTCTAATTAGAATAAGTATATGAATTATAAAAATAAAACTAAATAGTAATGTTTACGTACGGAAAAGTATTATAGTAGACTTTTATGTATTCTTCTCAGCCAATCAGCTTACCCGGGTTCCTGGACGGGAGAAAACATTATTTGTCTATAATTTAGGTGGTAAGAATATGTGATTGTGTAGGTTTTCTGCAGTCAGTTAATAGCGGATAATATCCAGGAGAGTAAGATTAAGTATAAATGCACACGATGTAAAAGGAGGGGGTGTTAGAGAACTTGTCGATGTGTGGGTGAGTATGTAGTTACTTCCTCCGTAGGTTACGACGATGATGATAGTGGCGCTCCTAGGAATAAATTTAATGTTTTATTAATGCGAAATAATGTGTCTGAAATTGCGCTCTATAGTTTAATAACGTAATGGATAATGGCGTAAACTTAATAAATTTTTATGTCCCATCTGTTGTCGCCAACCTACGTTAGTTTCGTCCAGATGGAAAAAATTATGCCTCTTTTATTATATACAAGAGAAGATTTATATATATATATATATATATATATGTGTGTGTGTGTGTGTGTGTGTGTGTGTGTGTGTGTGTGTGTGTGTGTGTGTGTGTGTGTGTGTGTGTGTGTGTGTGTGTGTGTGTGTATATATATATATATTATGATTATTATTATTATTATTATTATTATTATTTGGTGTAAACGGTTACATATGGTCGCTACAAATAGCAATCTGTTTCAGTAAAAGAGACTTCATCATGCGACCTGGAACCTCTCGACGCCAAAAACATTTTATTTTTAGCATCGAGAGGTTCCAGGTCGCCTAATAAGTCTCTTTGACTGAAACAGATGGCTGTTTGTAGCGACCATATGTAACCGTTTACCCCAAACATTAAAAAAAATATTTTGCTCTTTTTATTGAGCACTATTTAACAACCTCGTTGTCTTCATTAGTTCTAACTTTTGAACACCTTAAAACTATATATATATATATATATATATATATATATATATATATATATATATATATATATATATATATATATATATATATGTACAGAGAATCCTACTTAAATTCTTTAATTGTCCAATCAGCTCTGGTGTTCTGACTTCATTACTCCTCCTACGCCTATTATCATCTCTGACAGACTCCCTGCCTTATGCCACTCACAGGCTAATGCTCGATTCATGCAAAATGGCCCAAAAGCAGTCTGGAGCATTCCATAAGTTTCTGTGGCATTTTTTTTTTCAAGTTTAAACAGAATGTTGTTGCATATCGTTTTCTAAAATGTCATCACATCCAGATTTCATTTTTGAAATTCACCAGCTGTGACAATCAGGCTTTAGTAGGGTGTATTTCAATTCTGGCTGTAGCTATTCATTTGAATCTTACATAATAAAACGTGGCCAGTCATCTTATAAGCCGTATAGTAATAACATACTAAATTTTCAAGAGTCTATGCCAATTTTAAACGCCTGTAAAAAAAAGTCTGGAAAGTTATTGAAGGCACCTCGTATATACTTTCTGGCCTTGATAAGTAATGTGTCATCAATATAAAAAACAGGATATGCATTTTCAGTAAAAGTTGCAATGTGAATATCGATTAATTGTAAAGAAGATCCCCAATGAGGCACGAGACGAATTAGTTATTTGCTAGTATGCATAAAATGAAGAATAAAATAGTCGAGAGGAATCGTTTGCAAATTCAACGTTGTGGGGAGTAAAGATGGCGAATTACCACCCACGGCCGTTGGGTTCCTGAAAACACGTGCGCCAGATGACGTCATCAGCAAAAACGTGTGTGAGAACTCTTCGCTTACCCCCTTCTCTCACACTCTCTCTCTCTCTCTTTCTCTCTTTCTCTCTCTCTCTCTCTCTCTCTCTCTCTTTCTCTTTATCTTGCTCTTTTTTCTCTCTCTCTTTCTTTTAATCTCTCTCTCTCTTTCTCTCTCTCTCTCTCTCTCTCTCTCTCCTTTCAGAATACGCAAAGGTAAATTGCATCAGGTGTCTTTGAAATGGAATTAAGGTAGATAAAAAAAAAAGTCGACGTGGTTTAGCGTTTTGATAGAAGATGAAGGAAACCGAACGGTGGGAAAATATGGCGATCTCTTTGAGGAATTCTAGCAAAAAATTAGGCGAAATATGAATGGAAAATATCAAAGAATTAGGACTGGAAAGCAAAAAGAAAAATTGGAATGATCTAATTAGAAAAAATTGGAAGTAAGAAGGTGGGGGAGAAAGACAGAAAATGAATAGAACAAATGAAAATTAGATGAAATAAATAAAGAGATTGAATAAAAAAATATATAGAAAGAAACAAGAAAGGAGAAGGAAAAAACAGGAAAAAAGAAGAAAAAAGATATTGAAAAGAAATGATAAATAAAATGGAAGAATCATGAAATAAAAGAAAAGAAAGGAAATAAAAATGAAAAAAAAAAGAAAGAATGTACAGGGGAATAGAAAGACGAAAACAAAAGAAAGAAAGAAGTAAAATATGAAAAGAAGGAAATTTTTAAAAAATAAGATACGAATTAAATGAAAGAAAGAAAAAACAAGAAATAAGAAAGAATAAAAAGAGACAAAAAAGAACGAAAAACAAACGAAGAAAAATTACAGTCATAGAAAAGAAAGAAAAAAGAATTATTTAAATTACAAAAAAAACAACAACGAGAAGAAATAAAAAACAAAGAAAAAATATAAAAGAACCAAAACTTTTCCGATTCCTCCATTCAGTCTCGAAAAACAAAGGATACCCTCTGTAGGGGGCAGCTGCGCGTGTAATTGTGAGGCAAGGGTTGCGCAATCACAACCACACCTCTTCTGAATCGGCACTGTTTGAGTTCAGTGGCAAGGAAAAGTTCAGGACAACTGGAAACAATGCCGAGATAAGTGGAGAATGCATACAACACCTGGAAGTCCCAAATGGTCACCCATTTAGTACTGACCAGAATCAAAGTTGCTTAACTTCGGTGATCGCGCGAGAACCGGTGTGTCAACGTGATTATGCCAAACGTTTTAATTTGTTGAAAAAGATAAAAGTTATTGTCCGTTGACATGGAATGAGTGCTTTATGCCAAAATTCCAAAGTAAATGTGGTATTGTGTTGACTAATCTTAATTAATGCCTATTTATCCACAACAGCGCGTTTGGACAAACATATGTAAAGCCACGTGAAAATTAATCACGTTTGAGAAACACGCTTCTGACGTCATAAACAAAGGAGATTTCTCAATGTAGGAATCTAAGGGTTCAAAGTTAGAAGTCAGTTGGTGAGTTGATCAGCCAAGAGTTGAGAGTCAGGAGTTGATGAGAGATAGTCAGTTGGAGAGGAGAGCCCCTTAGAAGCGAAAAGTAGATTAGACCATATAGATCCAAGTTTGAATTCCTGACATCACCGATCAGCCGATTGAAGAATAAAGAAACCAACTATGTTTGTAACTTTTTTTTTTTTACAAGGTGGTCACCACTTATTAAGGCTCGGAAGCCATTCAGGGATAAGGGTTATTGTAAGTACAGTACGTTAGTGTGGAGATTTAATAAAGTGTCTACTTAAGGGGGTGGTTCATCAGGAATTTGTTTACGTTGGGCTTTAAGACATCCAGGTTGTAGTCAGGTGGGAAGCAGTCAGACGGAACAGAGTTCCACAGGCGTACAGTTCTAAGAAAGGAGCTTTGTTCATGGAATCTACGTTTTGATTTAGGCATAGATAAAGTGTGGGGAAAGTTTTTGACAGTGGCTTCAGCTAGACGGGTGTTTTTCGTAAAAGATTGGCGAGGGGGGACCAGAGATTCGTATCGTCATTCCTTACAACAGAAAAGGTAAATGATTTTTACATCATCTTGTAAGAACTTTTATAACCCCTTTCCAAGTATTATGTGTCTTGGTAGCATTGAATGTGACCATCCATTTTTGTTCTCATTCCATTACAGATTGAAGGTCTTCCTCTAGTGTTTCTGCCATTTCCTTGGATATGTGTTCATTTCTCCCCCCCCTCGTGCCTGTTATAGAGCGTGGTAATATTAGAAAATATACCCATCCTAAAGACAGTTTTATCAGGGAGGTCATTTATGAATATTACGAATAATAAAGGTTCAAATACAGACCCATGAGGTACACCGGGCATTTATATCTTATTGTTTAGATGTACGACCGTCGAAAACAACCTAGATTCTTCTCTTATTTAAGAACGATTTAATTATATTAAATATTTGTCCAGTGATATCGTATGATCTGTTTTTGCTGAGAAGACCATCGTGGCAAACTCTGTCAAAAACCTTAGATATATCTAGGGCTACCGCTCTATCCTCCCCTGCTTTGTCCAGTGTATGGTATATATGTTCAGAGATTACAGTTAGGATATCTGCTGTAGAACGGGCTTGCCTAAATCCATATTGTTTGTCAGTCAGAAGTTTAGCAGCTTATGATGTATTTGGCTTATACAGGTGAATGATTTCATCGGGAGTGAAATACATTCTTGGGTTATTGAGTTTATCGGGCTTTGCATGTAAGACTTCCTTCCCGTTTTTAGCTTTTTTGCATTCAACTAAATATATACACTTTATGATCCTGTCCATTATGTAGATGTGCTCCAAAATTTATTAGATGCCTTTGTTCCATCTTGAAAGATAAAGGATACCCCCTGTAAGGGGCAGCTGTGCTTGTAATTGCAAGGCAAGGGTTGCGCAACCTCCAACCATATCTCTCCTGAATTGGCACTGTTTGAGTCCAGTGGCAAGGAGAAATATAAGACAGCTGGAAACAATGCCGAGATAAGCGAAGAGCACATGCAGCACCTGGAAGTCCCATATGGTCACCCATTTAGTACTTACTAGGTTCAACGTTGCTTAACTTCGGTGATCCAATGGGAACCGGTGTGTCAACATGATCCTAAATTTATAATGATCGGTTAATAAGTTTAGAAGTGAATCTTGTATGTAAAAAATCTGCGTAATGATACTGTTCTATCTTTAACGTATGTACGTGTGTCATGGTTTCCAGATTATAAATTATTCAATTGGGAGATCCTATTTATTAAAAAGAGGGATAGAAGGTGATAACATACTACGAACATTAAATTAGTGTATAGAAAGACTAATTTAATGGACGTAGTATGTTATCACCTTATATGCTCCTTTTTAATAAATAGGATCTCCTGATCACTGAAGACGCAATATAAAAAAAAAAATAATTAAAATAAAAAAAAAGTGATGTTGCTTTTGGATCCTACATGAAAGTAAAATATACCTCCTTGGTCTTCTGGCAAGAATCCAAGGGTAATATCTGTTCTGCCTAAAGATAATATAATGATATCGTGTGGGTTCCGTTCGCGCCGGGTGTCCCTACTATGAAAATATGTCACAGACACCTATAAGAATATTGGAGATAAACCGCAATAATCAGATATATTTTGACACTACATAAACCAGATTGCTTAGATAAATAAATTTACAGTTTTTACAAAAGGGCTACAATAAGACTTGGCCTTTTGGTCAAGATCAAAGCGTAGTATCTGTTCTTCAGATGCTGCCCTTCCATTTCTTGTTCTCTTTCGGTGGAGGAGAAATCCTTCACGACTGAGACAATTTTTATTTTTGTACTTTTTCTCCACGTTAAAAAACGACCCTGGTGTCTAACTCTGTCCTGTGGGGAGGCATTGTAAATAGGTACAATGATATCGCGAGGTCACCATCCACGTTGAACGTCGACAGAATGCCTAGCAGGAATATATTACATATGAAAGATGCCGCTGTGGAATTTCCACAGATCCGGCTAGTATATATAAACATGTAAACATACTTAAATTTAAAAGGATAGAGATGAAGCAGGTCCCACCCAAACAATCAGTCATGAACAGTGTCAGCAGCATTCAAGAATGTAAATTCGTCCTTTTTTACTGCACAGTTGCTGTCGCCACTGTTCCGATGTGTTTCGCGGCTCTTGTGCAGCCAAGTCTGATGCCTCATGCCTCGATACTCACCAACAATGGAAATACGTGATAACCAGTGCAGTGAAAGTCGTTTTCACTCAGAAGACAACATTCTCGATTTTGAACACAAGAAATAAGAAACCCAAGAAAGAAAGATTGACAGAGAAAGAGTGACAGATAGAGATAGAGATAGAGATAGAGATAAATATAGAGAAAGAAATGCAAAGAAAGAGAGAGGGAAGAAATAGATACAGAGAAAGAGAGAGAGGGGGAGGCAGAAAGATAAAGGAGTAGTAGAAAACTTATAAAAACCAGAAGTAGAATCAGAAAACGAAACGAAACGAAACGAATGTTAAGAATTATCGATTTTTTTTCTCTCATTTTAAAATGAATTATTATTTTCTTCGGTATTTTTTTAGATTAGGTCCACTTCCATAATTTTCTTTTAAATGGTGACTTTTAAAGGTTTTCGACTATGTTGAATACAGAAATCGCATTTTGCAGAAAAAGTAGTTAGCGAGATATAAAAAGTTGTATTAGGCATTGTATTCTTTGGCGGTCATCTTTGTAACGAGCGTAGATTTGTTTATGGCGCGCACGCGCGTAACAAAGATGGCCGCCAAAGAATACAATGCATAATACAACTTTTTTATATCTCGCTAACTACTTATTTCTGCAAAATTTCAATGCTATTTCCGTATTCAGCATAGTCGAAAATCGTCATTTAAAAGAAAAATTGTGGAGGTGGACCTAATCTAAAAATTTACCTTTTCTTCTTCCCGTCTTCATTTTTTTTTTAATATAAGAGAAGAACAGTTGTTATCTGAATCTGCTTTCACAGTCGGAGTAGATTTGGCATCGAACACGTGTAGGAAGTAACAGAATGGTTTACGAACTGTTCTGCAGATTGGAATGCAAAAGAAGGTCTTGTGGAAATTGTGCCAATGAAACGACACAAAAAAAAACGAAACAGAATTAAAATTCAGAGTAAACTAAAAAAAAATGGTAGGAGAAACATTTTATACAAAGCAACCTCGAAAACGATGAGCGTGCGGATTTTTTTTTTTTTTTTACACAGTGATCACCACTTATGAAGGCCCGGAAGCCACTCAGGGATAAGGGTTATTGTAAGTACATTACGTTAGTGTGGAGATTTGATGAAGTGTTTACTTAAGGGGGTGGTTCATTAGGAATTTGTTAACGTTGGACTTGAACACATCCAAGTTGTAGTCCGGTGGGAAGCAGGCAGACGGAACAGAGTTCCACAGGCGTGCAGTTCTAAGAAAGAAGCTTTGTTCATGGAATTCGCGTTTTGATTTAGGCACAGATAAAGAGTGGGGGAAACTTTTGACAGTGGATTCAGCTAGACGGGTGTTTTTCGTTAAAGATTGGCGAGGGGGGACCAGAGATTGGAGTTCTGACGAGCACCTGCCATTTCACGGAGTGTAGTCCCTTTGCAAATCGGACACTCCATCTGTCACTTGTACCACGGCACAATCACGTTGACCAACTGGTTTTCAACAGATCACCGAAATTAAGCAACGTTGAGCCTGGCCAGTATCAGATGGGTGACTATTTGGGAAAGCGAGGCGCTGTATGTACCGCGAGGTAAAATACCAGTTTGAGAAACTAGCGCGGTCTATCCTTCTCTCGAGAGTAGATGGGCCTCTCTTAAGCCGTGGTGGACAACCCATCTAGTGATGGTGTCACGATAAAAAAAAAACACCCTTGATATCCCTGGCGAAGCATCAAGTATTCAGCTAAGAACAAGATTAAAAACTCGCGTCGTGAGTTCAATCTCGGCTGCGGCCGCATGTTACGTTTTTAACGTATCACAAGAAATAATATCAATAATAAAATGTTTTAAAAATCACTCAATCAATAATATAATTAATGTATAATTTAATTGATGGAGTGATTTTTTTAAATTTTATTATCGATTCTGTGGTGGAATTAAAGTAACTTGTATAAGGTTGATGCAAAAATAGTGCTTCTTTTTTTTTTGCTTTTTTTTTTGACGTTCAACTAATATATATACAAATGACATTATTTTTGCACCAACCTAATAAATCAAAGTTCTGTTCTCTAAATATAATTTTGATGATTAAAGGAGAAAAGTTGTAGAGGCATTAACTTTGTTTAAATCAGCACTCATTACAAACTCAAACAATTAAACAACGTAACGGCTTCTACAATGCAAGAAAGAACAGAAACAGCGTCCAATCTTTACTATTATCTCTTGCTTTCACACGCATACACATACACACATACACACACGCATATATATATATATAAATATATATATATATATATATATATATATATATATATGGATTCAATTTGTCTTTACATAAGCAGTAATTTGTTGCTACACAGTCATAAGCATGTTCCAGTCTTCTAGTATTTAGTTACTAGAGACCTCTTGAGGCAACAACGTTTATATTCAAAAGCGGAATTCTGTAAATACAAATTGAAAAAAAAGATAAATTTAAAATGTAACTTGCTCTACTTCCGTATTGAGCACTCTTGTATTAATACGTTATATTTCACTGGTTACCTTACCTTTGGAAAATAGCAACCTCAAATTATATATATATATATATATATATATATATATATATATATATATATATCTTGGCAGCAAGTAATTATAAAGCACATCTGATTGAATACGACGGAGTTATTCTTTTTTCCGATTTTTCTGGGTATCTTTTCGATTCGCCGAGAGGTCTTTTTTTATTTCAATCGGCATATTGTACAGAATAGCACCCAAAAGTTGTTATTCCGCCATATTCGACTCGAGCGCTTTCTATCGGTGCGTCCAATTATCATCAGGAGCGATTGTTGTTGTTATCGTTTTCTCTTTCTTTGAGGCTTCGTGTATCTATTTTTTTTTAATGATTAAAGATGGACGCATCGAAAAGATATCCAGAAAAATCGGGGAAAAAAAAAAAAAAGAATAACTTTATTAATTAGACTTTGGGCCCGTTTTTTTTGGTCACCCTATATATATATATATATATATATATATATATATATATATATCTTGGCAGCAAGTAATTATAAAGCACATCTGATTGAATACGACGGAGTTATTCTTTTTTCCGATTTTTCTGGGTATCTTTTCGATTCGCCGAGAGGTCTTTTTT
>NC_136517.1:76437355-76444855 GCF_053919585.1 Euprymna scolopes | reverse complement strand
ATGTATGTATGTATGTATGTATGTATGCATGTATGTATGTAATGTCTACCTAAAACATCTAACAGAGGCGACGGATTTTCACCAGATTTGTATCATATTTAAGATCGGTCTCTCGGACAACAAATATAGAAAAATTAAATAAACATTAATTCCTTAATCCTCAATTGGGCAGTTTTGTACAAGGAGGGGTCGATTTTTTGCGAGCCACTTTTGCAAGTCATCGTATTGGTACACACATGCAGTGGAAACAGCTGCAAAATAATGCCAATCTTCCAAACAGACAATTATTTTTATTTACTTACACAGGAAAAAAACTTCATCACCAAATTCACTCCTCAACTGAACAGAACCTAATACCATCACACAAAAGCATGAAATGCAAGGTACACTCGCATGCACACCCATACACATACACATCTACACACCCACACATAAATCAGAACCGACACATTAAAACACACACACGTGCGCGCATACAACCACACACAGACATCACCCCTATCTCTAATACAACACACTGAACAATACCAACCCTACTTAACCTCGAAACCAACAACACTAGGAGACACCTAGAACCATAGTATAATATCTGTTCCAACACCTCGCTCCCTCCTCAGTCAGGGAAGGAGAACCCCCTCATGACTGAAACGACTATCTTCCCTTCTATCATCCCCCTCCCATACCTACACCCCCAAATGCCTCCCTCTTTGGGGAACAAAATCTTCCCCACACTAGGAACCGATCCTGGGTCTGGCCATACCCACATGGAGAGACAAATAAATAGAAACATTAAAAAATCCCCTATTTTAAATACACCCCTCTTTCTAAACAAACATAATATAAGACTAAAACGAAAAATCACAATACTAAAATCCAAGAATCCAAAAAATAAATATCAAAATAGAATGAAAGCACCCCTACCCTTACTTCAGAAGAGCCAGTCCCCCCTCCCCACACATACACATTAGTAACGACCTCGGACCGCAGCCGCCTTCCTAAGAAAGCAAATAACCCCAAAATACTATAAAACAATATACACATTCCCAAACCAATAAAAGCAAACATACACACGCACACACACGCGCACACACACACACATAAACACACACGCACACACACACACACACATACACACACCCTACCCTACCCTAAAGGAAAAGAAAAACACATTAGCAGAAAGAGATAGCGACTGACTACAGCGAGGTCGAAATCTCCCTGGACAAACCAAATAAAAAAAAGAAATAAAAAAGCAATAAAAAAGCAATAAAGATTCAGCATACCAATGTATAATAAACACTTACAAGCCTCCACCCCTTGGAAAAACTTCAAACTAACTACGAAAATCGCCATTTTTACACATTTGAAAATAATTTCTGACGAGGACGCATCAGACCGTCTGAAACGTACGTAAACGATTTCAATGACTTAAAAACATTATTACAATGATCCAAACATAATTCTCAATGAAAAACCAAGACACGGAATAATAAAATAATGTTAAAAAATACACATTGTTGGTGACTACTCCCTTATTTAAATATACATATGTATATATATATATATATATATATACATATATATATATATATATATAAACAAATGAAATATATATATATTTATATATATATATATATATATATATATATATATATATATATATATATATATATATATAACAAGATAAAGCCAATATAAGCAAGAACAGCATACAGAAATTAAATGAAATACCAGTCCGTATGTGTGCGTGTGTGTGTGTGTGTGTGTGTGTGTGTGTGTGTGTGTGTGTGTGTGTGTGTGTGTGTGTGGAGGTGACTTTTACGTATAGATATTGAAAGTATGCATGCATATATATATATATATATATATAAACAAATGAAATACGATCTGAAATATCAGAAGTGGAATTTGGATATGTCGCAGACAAGGAAACAAGAAATGTTATATTCATTATGACAATACTGACAGAAAGATGTGTAGAGATGCAGAAAGACCACTACTTTTCTTTTATCGATTTCTCAAAAGCTTTTCATAAAGTAATACATGAAGACCTATTCAAAATACTAAATAAGATAAACATTGATGGGAAAGACCTTAGAATTCTTAGCAAACTCTATTGGACACAAAAGGCGACAGTTAAAACAGATAGAGAGCACAGTCAGGGAACATTAATAGGAAGAGGAGTCGGCCAAAGGTATGTTGTGTCGCCAGATTTATTCAACATCTATAGCGAAAACATACTGAGAGAAATTCAGGACATCAAAGGTTTAGGTGGACACAACATTAACCATCTTAGGTACGCAGACGACACTGTGTTAGTAGCAACATTCGAAGAGATCCTCGAACACATGCGAGATACTGTGGTGGAAGCAAGTGAAAGTAAAAAAAACTTGCTTTAAACATCTCAAAAACGGTAACCATGACAATTTCCAAAAACACCCAAACGAAAACGATGTTATTTTTCTTTTATATTTAATTTATATATATATATATATATATATATATATATATATATATATATATATATATATATATATATTTCAAGCGGTCCTCCACTCTTGGTTACAAAAATGTATCTAAAAAATAAAAGACAAAAAAATAACTGGAAATTTCTCTTTTGGACAGCGTTCGTTCCTTGCAACAATGTTCGAAAGAGTTCGCGTGAATTATTTTAGCCGTTTGCGGAAGAAGAATGTTGTATTTTAAAAAATTTTTATTTAAAAAAATTTTTCAACGTATTAGCATTTATTTTAAACGACAAAAGAAAGGGACGCAATTGATTTCAATATATATATATATATATTTATATATATATATATATATATATTTATATATATATATATATGTGTGTGTGTGTGTGTGTGTGTGTGTGTGTGTGTGTGTGTGTGTGTGTGTGATGGGACGATTCCAATATTTTTTCCCGATTCCGATACAATTATCGATTACGTACTGAATTCCCGGTTTCGATACAATTACCGATTCCGAGTTTGATTCTTTATAAATCAATAAATATTTAACTTGTTGTATATTGAAGGAGACAGCTTCCAGTCTCCTGTCTCTATCAATTGCGCCAAGTTGGTTGGATTTTTTGGTCTTATAATTCCGCGTATATTTATTATCTGATCTTTGAATCTCTACGGTTCCAGATAAAAATTGTCTGAAGATAGCGGTTTCAATCCTACCAAAAGCCGGCCAGAGGCTTACTTGGCCAAAAGCGTGGGGAGACGACAACAACTACGGATGGCAGTAATTGCTGAGAATGCAGTTAGGAGATTCGGAATTCCTATCCCGTCGCGGTAACCACCCGACGAAGGCCAGGCGAAACAACAACTATGAAAGATGAGAATAATAGTCCGCAATAAATAAATTAATATAAATATACTCATCTCAATCATGAATTCCAATAAAAATAAAATAATATATACATATGTATTATTTTATTATTTATTACTTGGAGATTTTGGTTTTAAACGAAATCAAATAAAAACTGATAATTAAAGGAATCGTCTTCAGCATTCGAAAATAGACACACATATTTTTTTCCGATTGTATACCGATTCCGATACCCTAAAATGTTCCGATTTTTTCGACTCCCGATTCAGATTGCGATTAATTGTCCCAACACTAACATATATGTATTTAGTATGTGCGCGCGAGCGTATTTCCGTGCGTGCGTGTGTGTGTGTGTGTGTGTGTGTGTGTGTGTGTGTGTGTATATGTACTTATATCCCACAACGCAAATGTGAAACACCTGCTTTTTGTAGGCTTCAAATGGTTAGAGAAAGTGAGAAAGAAGATAGCAATTCATACAAACACATCAGACGCACCCCGACGACTGAAATGAACTTAGAAAGAATGTAACAGGTAATAATTGGTAGATCCCATTAATTTCAATGTAGTCATTAACTAGCCTGGGTGCCCGGCGTTGCCCGGGTGTTTGGAGGTGTGTGTTGAGCAAAAAAAAAAGTTGTAGTAAGCAGGCAGGCAGACAGGCAGGCGGCTCGAACCCGTGACGCGAAGGAAAGGAAAAATTGCGAGCGCAAAAAAAAAGAAAAAATAGGAGTAGTAAGCAGGCTCGAACCCGTAACGCCCTAGAAGAAAAAGAGGTGAAAACAAACAAACCGTCTTACCGATGTGCATACCGTGGTTGTGACGTCACGAGCGGGCGAAATTACGCCTTTTAAGCGACGTCGTGAACGTGAGGATTGAATGACTTGCAAAAATTATCGGCGAAAAAAAAATACCCTCCCTGTAGAAAACTGCCCAATTGAGGGTGAAGGAATTAATGTTTTTAGCTAATTTTTCGATATTTGCCGTCCGAAGAGTCGAGCTTCAAAATGATACCGATCTCGTGAAAATTTGTCGCCTCTGTTGAAAGTTTTTTCGATACATACATACATACATACATACATACATACGTTATGTATGTATATACATAACGATTGAAACGTCTTGTCAGACGAGTGCTACTCCCTTAGACAGTTAATATCCATCAGTTCAAATGCTTGAGAGAATATCTATACAAAGATGATGTTACAGAGTTTTAGCTTTGTACTACAGCTAAGTCTCTCTCTCTCTCTATTCAAAATGTTGAGATTCAGCAACAAGCAAGAGCAAGATAGCCAGCAACAAGTTAAACTGCAGACCAGCTTAATGCGGATACTGGTCTCCCGCCTTATGGTTTTTTAAATAAGCGATTTGCGTCTCCTAGAAAGGTTGCCTTCACCACGGCTTATGGGAGTCCTCTCCACCCCAACACATATATACATACACACAAATATACACGGTACTAGTTGACTGTTGACCCCGAAAAAGGGTTCATTCGCCCTTTGGAAGGTCTTGTTTTTAATCCTTCAGCGAGACTAGCCACCCTCCTTACCAAACAAGTCTGGTGGGGGAACCAGTTTAGTCGCTGGTGACCGGACCATGAGGCATGTAGTTGGTTGGTTGGTTGTTTTTGTTTTACGGCATATCAACCCTTTTGGATTATTTAATGCCGAATCCAGTGATTTTAAATAACATTTTTTTAATAGAATATATTTGGGTTTTTTTAAGTCGGTTTCTATTTAACCCATAGTTGGGACCCTAACAGGTACTACCACTCCGAGTCAGAGTGGACCTGAGAGCAATGGCAATTAAGGGGTGGCTCCACACTCCCCAAGGCCCGCAAGCTGGGGCCTCACCATCGGATATAGTTTAAGGTCATATCCAGGACCAGAGGCAGGTAGTACTGGGTTACAATTGTACCAGTAGCATAAAATACATACATACATACATACATACATTCATTCATACATTTAAACAGATTGATGAGATTTATATAATAGATTACGTAATTAAATTTGTTTTTAATGCTTTGTGTTTTTTTGTTTCTATACCGGAAATGGGTCATCGCTATTCTGTTTAAATATAATTTAAAAAATAACTTTGCTAAAAAGTGCTTCTATTAAAAAAAAAAAAAAAAAAAAAAAAAAAACGCCAACTGTTTTAAAGACGTAAATTTTCACTTTTCAAAAAAGATAATTCGCTTGGTTTCAATCCAAGTCTTGAAGAGCATTTATTATTGGTCTAAGATTTCGTTTTCTGAAATAAAGAAGTTATTTACATTAAAAAAAAAGTCACCTAATTTTGATTTAATGCTTATTCAATACAACAAATAAGGTGTATTCATACAACAAACAATACTAGATTGGAAGTGACTTGTCACATATATTTATAGAACTATTTAAAGAATTTAGAACGCCAAATAATATTATATTAGTTTGGTGAAAAACATAATCGTTTTCTCATATATGTTACTTTTATATATGACTAGCGGGGGGTACTCGGCGTTTCCCGGGTGGAGGATATTGGCACAAGGACGAAGCGATGTTAAGAATGGCTTCCACGTGGTTAAAATAAAAAAGATAGAGAGAATGGTGAGTAATTACAGTTGTGGTCAAAAGTGTTTGCAAATTGTATAAATTGATAAATTTATGCTTCAATATTTTCCAATATAATAACTATGTTACTCACTGTCATATATGCAAATATATGAAGTAAATTCATAGAAACGGAAACCAAATAATCATATTCTGGTGGGGGGGTATGGATCTTTAAATGATTTTAGGAAGGAATATGGTCCAAAAGAGTTTGCAAGCACTCATTTATCCGCAATAAATACCATTTTTAAACATTAATATAATTCGAAAAACTGCGTCATCATGATTATAGTACCATATATTGATAACATATTACAAGAAAACAACAGTTATTACTCAAATAACAATTAAAAGAACAATACGAATTTATGAAACTATTTAACCCTTTATTCGCTTTCCTCCATTTTTAATCAAATCAATCAGCCTCCTATCAACAGAGGATGTTAATGTATGCACTTGCTGAAGTGTGATTTCAGAAGATACCTTCTTGATTCTCTCCCAAATGTCTTTTTACTATGGAATTGATACCCTTTTTCGTAAACCTTCCTCTTCAGAATCGACCAGAGGTTCTCTATCGGATTCAAATCCGGGCTCTGAGGTGGCCAGTCCATCAGACGTTCACCAGAGATCCCCTTGTCTGAAAGCCAAGCTTTTGTGAACCGAGAAGCATGGCTTGGGGCATTGTCTTGTTGGATAATTAGATTCTGGTTGAGAGCATCATTTTGTGATAAATTTGCTTCCAAAAACTTGCAGTAGTTCACAGAATTCATTTTGACAGAGTCAGGGACAAGAAAAGGACCAACAATCTCACTTCCAATAATACCAGACCAAATCATCACTCCTCCTCCTCCCTGTTGACGTCTGAATCGCAAGCGTGGGCTATTGCCTTTAAGAAGCCATCCTTTGGCCCAACCATCGGGCCCGTCGAGGGTTGCTCTGGCCTCGTCAGTCTAGAGAACATTTTGAAAATTGGTTTCAAATATTTAGTGACCCATACTAGTCGCTTCTGACAGTTTATATTACTCAAACGAGGACATTTTGTCTGTGTTTTCTGGTCGGCTATCTGTTTCAAAATCCGATTTCGGGTCCTTTTAGAGATGCCAGACACTCCTGCATGGTCGAAAATATCTTTGCTTGTGCTGTGTGGGTTTGCTAACAAATTTCTCTTGATTTTTCTAATATCTCGTGGTGAAGTCACATTTGGTCTGCCACTTTTATGCTTTTTTCTTCCATCTTTGCCGTCAATGACGAAATGTTTCACAGTTTGATGATCTTGTTTCAAAATTTTCGAAATTTCCAATGTAGATTCTTTGCAGCAAGAAATGTAATAATTTCACCCTTCTCCCTATCTGTCAACATCTTTCCTTTAGCCATTATCAATAAATTAAGATTACCTGCATAAACATTTGGCTCAACTGAAAAGTGGAAAATGTCGAACTATTATTAAATTCTTGCTTTTATCGAAAAAATGTAGTAATGGAACGACCAGAATGGCAACCAGCAAATGATGGAAGAGTCCAAAATGAAAAATAAAGCAAAATTAATAAAGAAATTGAGGAAAAAATAGGTCTGCAAACTCTTT
>NC_136517.1:76417355-76432355 GCF_053919585.1 Euprymna scolopes | reverse complement strand
TCGCGCTATTAAATAAACAGAAATAATTAATTCTGAAACTGTATCTTTTTGTTGGATTATGGCCCGGACAACGTCGGATGTCCCAGGTACAGATGTGAGTGACAGAAAATCGAGCTGGTGACAGTATTGTAGGAATAACAAAATATTTCGATAACAGAAAAATGTTTTAGGTTAAGACTGGAATTTTATGTTGCAAATAAATAAAGCAGATATGTAAAATCTCTCTCCGACTAGCTGCAATCCCTATAAGTCAAAACAAAATAAAGGGATGTTTTTTAAGTATAGGATTGGAATTGCGTTTCTGAATTTTTTAGTTGAGGATTGGTTAATATTAGAGCTAGGACAACAGCATATTCTTTTTATTGTCTGGACTCTTGAGTGTGTATCCGTTGATATCTTATATGCTTTTATACAGAATGATGTGGTTCTAGGTTGATAAACTGTGTCTAACTGTGTCGGTTATATACTATATATAAAACAATGAAAAGAATATGCTGTTCTCATGACCCTAGTTATTAGTATTTTAGGAACTCTTCGGACTATTGTTCTCATTTTGAGTGTCATTTTCACCACGTTTCGGTCGATGTAACCTCCGACATTCTTCAGGTGTATCTTACCAAACCCGAAAATGTTTCTGTCGAACTCGGGAATTTCGACCGAATTTATTTACTTAACGGGGTTGCATGCTATTGTTCCATCCATAAGGATCCATGGCGCAGTCGTTAGAGTACTTGTAAAAATCAATTGTAAAAAGTGATATTTTCCTGAAGGTTGAAGGTTCGATTCTCAGTGTGGGCGACGGAAAAACACAATTGCGAATTACTTAGGACTTCTATCCGGTCATGGCTGACGAAAGAAGAGCATGCTACCCCTGTGAAGTAAATAAAGGGTTCCGTTCGATATTCCGTCCCAATTTCCATTCCCGAGTTCGACAAGATACACCTTAAGAAGGTCGGATGTTGCATCGACATTGTGAAAATGATAGTCCGGCGAATCCAAATAATAGGATTAAAATGTTTGGTTTAAATAAACAAATCTAATATATAAACGTTTATATGTCTGTCTGTCTGTCGCCATATATTCAAACTCTATCTCTACCGAAACTAAAAGTCGCAGAGCGGCGCTAATGGCCTCAAATGATTGGATTTTTTGTGGACCGTTATTTTATAGGTCTTTAGCCGGTTAAATTAGTTTTCAAGGGGTCAAAAATGGATCAAAATTGAAAAATCGTTATACATTTTGAACATTCATCTTAGCTTATTTTTAATCAGTTCATATGAGTGTCGCTTTAGTACAGTGGTAACGTCACCAGCTTTGAATGCTACAAATTTGCTTTTGAATTTTGATTCTAGCTGATGGCACCCAAATGCAGAGCGAGGCAGAGCAAGACAGTGCAACGTGCTTATTTAAATTTGGCGCCTTAAAGCAATGGTTTCTCTTAATCTGTGTTATTTATTTTTTGTTCATTTTTCAGGGACCCAGTTAGCATCATGGAGTGGGCGAAGTTGGAACGCGTTTTCGCGGTTAAGGCATTTTTTAGGGGCGATCTGCATTGGCCAGCATGGTCCCTTGATTTATCATCATGTGACTATATTTTATGAGGATATCTAAAATCAATTGTTTACAACGATCATCCAAAGAAATGGTAGAGCCTTCTTTTTTTTCTTCTTTTTTTCCAGGGTGTTTTTTCTTCTTTTGGAAAATTGCAACGTTGATTCTGAACCCCTCTACTGGGAGCCATAACGATCTGAAGCCCGTCTCTGTCCCTCTCTTAACTCCGACTTACTCAAATAATTTCAACGTATTTCAAAAAGACAATCTTCCCTACTAAATGATGTCATTAGTATATGCTACTAAGATAATCATCTGATCTTTTTACAGGTCATTATTCTAATTTTTTTTTTTTTTTTTACATGGAGGTCACCACTTATCAAGGCCCACAGGATCATTCGAAAGGGAGGTAATTTCCTATTTTGATTTAAACAAAATGGCGGCAATTTTTTACTTGCTAACACTATTTAAATGATAGAAATCTTGTTTAATAATTCAGTAATATTCATATAATTTCAACTGCATAATTTGGAAGCTACCATTGTAACTTATTAGAATTGACAAAAAAAAATCAGTAGAAACCATTGTTTCTTATCTGAAAACTCCATTTATCGACTACAAAATATTGTTCCAATTCTGTAGAAGCGGCTTTTTTTTTTTTTTGAGTTACATTCCTAAATTTATGTAAATATTTATTCTAAATATCTTGATTATTCTAAAACATATTTTAGCTGACAAAACTTTTAGGTTTGAATATTCATAATAATCATCGACTAGCAAATCTACCAAACCGGGCGTTGTCCGGTCAATATTCCCAGCCGACTTCAACATGATCGTCCGCAAATCTAATGTGAACAAATACTTGTTGAGCCGGCCCCTTATATAATCAATACCTCCTAAGAAATTTTCTGATTTATGGTGGCACTCAGCGTCCAGCCGACGATCACTTTAACCCTTATGTTTGAGTGGCACCCCCGGGCATTGATAAGCGGTAATGCATGGGTAAGAAACAATGTAAATAAAGAATTATTTGCTTCCTCGTGCGAATATTGCGTACTGTAGTTTTTTATACTAAAATTGGCAAAGATTTATCTTCAGTACTTTAAAGCTTAAAACGGTAGAAGCTTAGAAGCTCAGTAAAGGTGGAAATTGACATGTCTCATATAATTAAAACATACGTAGCAGCAAAGGGATAGCTAGATGAAAAAATAAATTCCAAAAAATGATAAATAGATAGATCAATAGATAGGAAGATAGATAGATAGATAGATAGATAGATAGTAGATAAGAGAAATAGGTACGTAGATGAGTATATATATATATATATATATATATATATATATATATATATATATAAAGAGAGAGAGAGATAAATAGAGAAATAGATACATACATACTTACATACATATACTTACATATATATATATATATATATATATATATATATATATATATATATATATATATATAAAGAGAGAGAGGGAGAGAGATAAATAGAGAAATAGATGCATACATACTTACATATATATACTTACATATATATATATATATATATAGAGAGAGAGAGAGAGACAGACAGACAGACAGACAGACAGACAGACAGAGACAGACAGAGAGAGAGAGAGAGAGATAAAAAAGGATAAATAGATCGATAAAAATGGATAGATAGATAGATAGATAGATAGATAGATAAAGGATAGATGGATAAATAGATATGTAGAAAGAGATGGATAGATAGACGAAAAGAAGAATAAATAAATTGACGAAAATAGTAGAGATAGACAGATAAAAGAAAGCATAGATAGATGAATATTATAGATAGATAGATAGATAGATAGATAGATAGATAGATAGATAGATAGATAGATGGATAGATTGATAGATAGATAGACCGACGAGTAATATTATTTGTTTCTCTTTATTCCCAGTAGCGCAATTTACTTACCAAAGCATCCGTTATCAACATAACAAGGGGGAAAGTGGGGGTATAGGGAATGGGGAGGGCCGGTAAAAAATCGATATTCGATCGACATCATACAGAACACGGTTAAACAATAACATAAAATACCCTTGCTACTAAAACAAGGCATAAACAGATAATAATAATAATAATAATAATAATAATAATAATAATAATAATAATAATAATAATAATAATACGTTACTAATGCAAAATTGTGTCTGTCTGAAGTCGTTCTCTGCTATTGCTACTATTACTTGCACTATTGTACTAGCTTTTAATGCTTCATTCATTTTTTTATACAATTTCAGAGTAACCGACTATCTTTCCACGATCAGTTTGGGGAGGTGGGCAGGTGAGGTACTATCTGTTCTCTTATAATAATTCCATCCTCCCAGGCATTACTTTCCACTTCTGGGGTGGGGCTTGAAGTAGTGCCAAATCTGTTCTCTTATTATGATGTTATCTTTCCAGGCATTACCTCCTCCTTTTTTGGAATATGGTAGTGTAGTATCTGTTCTGCTGGCATTATACCTCCCTCCCATGGTTATTTTCTCCTTGGAATTTTTTTAGTGTGTGTGTGTGGGGGGGAATTATGGAGTAATGTAATATTCTGTCTGCTGTTATGTTCATTTTCTAAGGTATTACTTCTACTTGGAAGTATCGTAGTGTACGTTCGGAGGTCATGATATCATTTTCCCAGTCATTACCTTCTCCTTTGGGAGGATATTTTTTGTACATTATGCATTATTCGTCCGAAAATATGCAGCATATTTTACAAGTATTATTATTATTATTATTATTATTATTATTATTATTATTTTATTATCTATAATATTATAAAACTCAAATGACCTTGTAACGAGTGATGTAACCCACTTTCCGGTTTACGACATCCGGTTGCGCATGCGCGCATAAACGTTAACCCATAACAACATAAACAAATAAACACGAATCGCTTCTTTTGCAGATTTTACCTGCGCACTGAAATACTAACGTTATTATTTCGAAATTATTATTTAACATGGGAAGGGTGGGGGTGTTTTGCAACTATTCTTTATTACAACTATACTGTCGCTATTTTCTTACAACTAAACAACTTTAACTCATTGACAAACATAAGAACAATTGTAGTAAAGCCAAGACTGCTACTACTACTACTACTACTCTCTATCACTCCCTTTTCCTTCCTTCCTTCCTTCTTTCTTTTTTATTTTTTTGTTTACATTTCTAGATACAAATTAGTTGTGTGAGAACGGTGAATTTGTTGACACATTTACTAATCTAAAGTTTTATTTTATTTTATTTATTTAGGTTTTATTTTTTTTGCTTCAGGTTTTATTAATTTTTTTTTTTTTCAGATGTTAAGTTTCTATAACTTGGTTGAAGGATTCCAATATAGGTTTTTCATTCTTACATTTCTCATCTGTAGGTTCATGTGCGTTTTTGCTGCTAAATGACTTTCGTCGGCGTTCGATTCGTAGGAAAATCATGTTTAATTTTCGATTTTTGAGCGATTATTCGGAAAAATAGATAACTTTACACGAATAGGGAGAATTTTTTTTCATGTTTGAGTGATCCGTCCGTGATTTTTCATTTTAATATACTTTCATAGAAATGTTTCTGTTATGTAAAAAAAAAAAAATTATTTTCTTTACGTCACAAGTGTCACGCTCATACATGAATTCCATAGCTAATATAACATACTGATCCAACGGGTCACGGGTAGTCTAGTTATTATTATTATTATTATTATTATTATTATTATTATTATTATTAATGATAATAATAATAATAATAATAATAATAATAATAATAATAATAATAATATGGAACCTAAAAAAAAAAGTGAAGAATGCATGGTCCCCCGTGAGTGCACAGTGAACGAGGCATAAAAAATGACTAAGTTCAGCATTTGCCCTCCCCTATTTAGCCCCAAAAGTCCCCACGGTACATCAAATCCTGGGGAAAATGAACAAACGATGCAGTTTTAGGCCTTAACGTATGTAAATTTGAGTTCTGCACCATGCAAAAAAAAAAAAAAATGACTAAGTCCATCATTCCCCCCCCCCCCAGTACAGTCATTGACGTCAAAGGAAAAAGTAAATCGTAAGCTAAACGTTTTGATTTCAATTCTGGGTGGTGGCGCACGAGTCATTATTTTTATTTATTTATTTATTTATTTATTTATTTTTACTTTTTAAATCATTACTAAATATTGAGTCCAATATAATATAGTAATAAATGCGAAATCTGCATTAATCAAGTGATAAAAATAGCTGAAATCTTAAGGGAAACCTTCGAGTGCGGAAACTAATTTACACGAGCGACAAATACTAACTGAATGCATAGAAATTGTAATAGAAGTAAAACAAAAAGAACTGGAACCGCAAAATTGTAAATTGCCTTTCTCCCAAAAATAACCGTGGAGTCAAGAGGACTGGCACCACACGAAATAGTCAAGAAGGATCAAGGAGGATGGAAAGACCGAGAAGAGAACGCAATAATCAGTCCCCCCTCCCCACTGGATGAATGTAAAAATACCTGGAACCTTCGGACGGCTTATTGCTTCCCAAATTCCAGTAAAGACCAATAGTCGCTGACAACGAGAAACCGATGGTGAACAGATTGTCAAAGGTTATTGAAAGAGGTGAAGAGTACTGAAAATCTGAGAATATTTATTGTCATTCAGACTCCAGGGAATACCACATGTTGTTCTCAACGAGAAACCTTTGTTTGTGTAAGAACTCCAGGTGAGCAATAATAATTTATCTATATATCTATAAAAGCGAACGTGTGTGTGTGTGTACATTTCCCTACGTAATAACTCTGTCAATTTTATTTCTACAGACTCGAAATTTGATATAGAAACTAAACTATATAATGTAGAAATCGAATAAAAAGAATCAACACCTAAGATATCCTAGTCTGCTCATAGTCTGGCTAAAAGAAGTAGTTTAACATTTTTATCAGAAAACTAGAAATGGCTATGCACAGTGTACTAAACCCAAAGAATTCTATTGAATGACTCTGCTTAAAAATGAGAAAAGAAAAAGAGAGGATCACTGTTAAATATAAGAAGACAGTTTGAATGCCACAAAATGATTTCGAAATATAAATAACCCAGAACACAGCTAATCACCGTCAAAATGCAGCAGCGAAATGTGCAGGGGAAAGATGGAAAAAGAAAAGTGGGAAGGGAAGCAGTTACATGAACGATTTACATGAATGACAAGAGAAGAGATTCACATGGGCATGACTACATAAATAACATGACACAATAAAAAAAAGAATTGTTACTGACAGCTGCACAGAACAATAGGAGATTAGAACTAACTATATCAAAGCTAAAATAGACAAAACCCAGAAAAAAAACAGTACACGTAGATTTTGTGGAAAAAAGACGAACAATCAGATTACATAATAATTGAATGCAGCAAAATAATACAAGAACGGACACGACTATGTGTTACATGTAAAGGGCTATCCCCTTTTCATGTAAGTAAAAAAAAGAGAATTAGTTAAATGAAAATAATATCAGATAAAACGGGAATCGAACCCGGTAGATAAGTTTTAAAGAACAATAGGTTTTAAATGGAATGTCCAGTTAAATTGTTGATTCTGATAAAATATTTAATAAATACAAATTTGGCTGGAAACTATTCACATTATTAGAAAGAATGCATAATAAAATATGGGTTACAGAATTAGATAATTAGGTTACATTCCTTTGTAAAACAAGGAAAATGGGAAATTTCGTGGTCATCAGAAATGGTTTCAAAAACGTGCAAATCGCACATGTTGATAAAACGTGAATTACAGTCCCGTTGACCAGACATACATGTGATTTCTCAATATAGGAAAGAGTTCGAAGTTAGTTAAGGAGAGTCAGACGAGAGAGAGCTGACATGGAACCTTGGAAGCGAGGTTAGAAGAAGAAATCATGTAAGACTTGAATTCCCGGATGCAAAGCCATTGACCGGTCATATGGAATAATAAAAAGAACATCTTCATCTTTTGTATCTGCGTCTTCGTGTTGTAATTCAACAGAAAAGGTATTGTCCATTTATGTTATAAGAACCTTTGATAAAATCATCATCTAAAAAATGTGTTAGAAAGTATATGTGTCAAACTATAAATGTTACAGAAACACTCCCGTTTCATATAGAACTGTCAAAAGCATAAATGCCAATCTCTCGGTCTATCTATCTATATATCAAATCGCCTCTCGAAGTGTATTAATATGAACTTTGTGTTTATAAAAATGTACAACTGTCTCTCTCTTTACATGTACCTGTTAATGTCTCCATCTCTTACAACATGAATATTCCTAAGACTTTAATCTCTCCTAAGACTGTCTATCACTCTAGACTTTCTAATACAAACAAGAACACTAAATAAGAACAACGAAACATATACGAATATTTAGTAATTTCTTCTAACAATAACAACCACCACGTAACATATGTTGAAAAGACAGTAGACTGGGGGCAATGCAAAAGGCGCCATTTTAAGCATCCAGACGAATTGATACACGCCAGCGATAGTGCTAGAAAAGGCAAGCACAAAATCCTTTGGGGAATGGGGGTACAAACAGATAAACTCATACAAGCAAGAAAAATAACAGCCAAATTATAGATTTTGTCGTTTTAGCAGACCACAAAGTGAAAACAAAAAGAAAACGTGACAAATTCTCGGAACTTGTCAATCTGAAATAAATACGAAACATGATAATAAAAAAAAACAATATAATCTGTATATTTATAGGATAGCGTGTGTGTTACTTATTTTTGTGTGTCACACTTACATCTGAGTGACAGTTGTTTAATTGTTATGAACTTCCATTTCTTGTAATAAATAATTTTACTAAGAATTCTTTGTAAGTTTTGGTTTAGGTTTCGATTATAACTGATGGCACTCCAGTAATCTATTGTTTTATAAATAATTTTATCAAGAATTCTTCATAACCTGAAGTTTCGGTTTCTATTATAGCTGAAGGAACTCAAGTTTTATATATATATATATATATATATATATATATATATATATATATATATATATATATATATATAGTAATTTATAAAATATATATGGCGATTAAGCTACACTGAATATTCTGCGTTTCATCTGACGAATCCTATAGTTGGATGAAACGCAGAATATTCAGTGTAGCTTAATCGCCATATATATTTTATAAATTACTAACTAGCTCTACCTACGTATTGAGCACTTTTGAAGTAAATACTTAAAGTTTACGCATAAATCTATACTTTCGTATAGTAAATTTATGTGAATAAATGAAATAGTTATATATATATATATATATATATATATATATATATATATATATATATATATGTATATATATATATATATATATATATATATATATATATATATACATGGGCAAAAAGTTAATAAAACATGTTAAAAAAACACTTTGAAATGAGTTAAAAACATATTTAATCTGAAAAGGAAACACTAGATAAGTGGATAGTCCTTAATCCGCGGAGTTTCGAAGAAATACTTTCCTTCTCATCAGAGGGTAGGAATTAGCAAAATGCGGGATCAGATTTTACATGCAAAAGTATTTGATGAAACAACAAGTACGTCAAAGATCTTACTTTATAACAAAAAAGTGAAGCAGAGGGAATATGGTGAAGAAAAAGGTGATTACACGTGAATGGATAGTCTGGTGGAAGATAAATGATAATTTTATATATATATATCATAAATTTTGGTTTCGGTATTCAAGCTGATGCATCGAAGTCATAGGGATATATATATATATATATATATATATATATATATATATATATATATATATATTAAATCACAACTTTATCCATATAATTATAAAACTCAAATGACCTTGTAACGAGTGTTGTCACCCCAGATACGTTTACGACTTTCGATTGCGCATGCATACATAGACATAAACCCATAACAGCGTAAACAAATAAACATAAATCGCTACTTTTGCAGAATTCAACCAACGCACTGAAATATTAAGGTTATTATTTAGAAATTATTATTTAACATGGGAAGGGGGGTGTTTTGCAACTATACTGTCGCAATTTTCTTACAAATAAATCAACTTTAACCCGTTGACAACCATAGGAACAATTTACAACGGTGATTTCTCCACCGCCTTTCTTTTTTTTTTATTCTCCATTTTTAATACAATTTTCTTAAAAAATTAATACATTTTCTTCTACACTAGCAACATAAATAAATAACCCCGAAAATATGTTGTTTAATTGCGATACAAATAAATAACCAACGTGACGATAAAACGTATTGTTTTACTGTGTACGTTTTCAGCGTCCCAATTGTTTTTTTTTTGCGTTTAGATTATCCAAATAAACAATTGTTTATACTTTCTGCATTTTTTTTCAAATCATTCATTTCCGTATTACGTTTAAGTTATTTTTACGCAATAATCTTACAAATAAATCTACTTTAACCCGTTGACAACCATAAGAGCATTTTACAACAGCGATTTTCTCACCATCTTCTTTTTTTTTTAATTTATTCTCCATTTTTTAATACACCTTTCTTAAAAACATTCATACATTTTCTTTTTCACTACCAACATAAATAAATAACCCCGAAAATGATGTTTTTTTTTAAATTGCGTTACAAATAAATAATCAACGTGACAATAAAACGTATTGTTTTACTGTTTACGTTTTCAGCGTCCCAATTGTTTTTTTTTTCGCGTTTAGATTATCCAAATAAACAAGTGTTCATAGTTTCTGCATTTTTTTTAAATCGTTCATTTCTGTATTACGTTTAAGTTATTTAAGGCAATTTTCTTACAAATAAATCTACTTTAACCCGTTGACAACCATAAGAACTTTTTACAACGTCGATTTACCCACCGCCTTCCTTTTTTATTAACTTATTCTTTTCCATTTTTTGATACACTTAATAATTTTTTAATACACTCAATAATTTTAATACACTTAATAATTTTTAATACACTTAATAATTTTTAATACACTTAATAATTTTTTAATACACTTAATAATTTTTTAATACACTTAATAATTTTTAATACACTTAATAATTTTTTAATACACTTAATAATTTTTTAATACACTTAATAATTTTTTAATACACTTAATAAATTTTTAATACACTTAATAATTTTTAATACACTTTATAATTTTTTAATACACTTATTAATTTTTAATACACTTAATAATTTTTAATACACTTAATAATTTTTAATACACTTAATAATTTTTTAATACACTTAATAATTTTTAATACACTTAATAATTTTTTAATATACTTAGTAATTTTTAATACACTTAATAATTTTTAATACACTCAATATTTTTTAATACACTTATAATTTTTAATACACTTAATAATTTTTTAATACACTTAATAATTTTTAATACACTTAATAAATTTTTAATACACTTAATAATTTTTTAATACACTTAATAATTTTTTGATACACTTAATAATTTTTTAATACACTTAATAATTTTTAATACACTTAATAATTTTTTAATACACTTAATAATTTTTAATACACTTAATAATTTTTAATACACTTAATAATTTTTTAATACACTCAATAATTTTTTAATACACTTAATAGTTTTTTAATAAACTTAGAACCTTTTTTATCTACACTCTTAACATAAATAAATAAACCCGAAAACATTTTTGTAAAATGTCACATCTTATTTTCAATTTCTTTTTAAAAAGCCATTCTTAACATGGGGAGAGTGTTTTTATCTATTCTGTACTTTCAACTAACAATTTAATTTTAAAAAGATATATCAAAATTTGAATTGAACTTTATTATAGTAGTATGGTATCTGTTCACTGCACATTTACCTATAAGTATTGCAAACCACTTATAATTCAATGGCTGTAAGGTTTTTTTTTTCAAGATTAAACAATTATAAACAGAACGACTCATAGAGATTTATCTATATTCATTTTTCATTTTAATATACATTCATAGAAATGTTTCTATTATGTCACAAAAACTATTTTTTACGTCACAAGTGTCACGCTCATACATTAATTCAATAGATAATATAACATACTGACCCAACGGGGAGTCTAGTAATATATAAAAATTGACAGAACATAAACTTTTTAATAATATATATGCATATACATACACTCATACATACACATATACATAAATATATGCATATACACAAATAGAATTGAAGATAAATGATAAATATGTATATATATATATATATATATATATATATATATATATATATATATATATAGTAATTTATAAAATATATATGGCGATTAAGCTACACTGAATATTCTGCGTTTCATCCAACTATAGGATTCGTCAGGCTTATGCGCGAATTCTGTCGTTGCTTCTTGTTTTTATATATGTTGAGGATTTCTAGTTGGCCAATCAGCTTTCTAGTATCCACCGCGCCCCTTCCTATCAGCCAATGGGCATGCATTTTATCAAACAAAGGATGTTTTAGAGCTAGGTTAGTGGTTTTAGGTGGCCGTTCTCCTTTTTTTTATATACATATAAATATACCTATGTGTACACAATAATGCACATATATATATGCATATATACATATATATATATATATATATATATATATATATATATATATATATACGTGTGTGTGTGTGTGTGTGATCGTTTATGTATATTCATGTTTATTTAATTTATTTATTTGTTTGTTTTCTATTGTTATTGTTAGTTTTAAAGCTTAATTGCCATATATATTTTATAAATTACTAACTAGCTCTACCTACGTATTGAGCACTTTTGAAGTAAATACTTAAAGTTTACGCATAAATCTATACTTTCGTATATTAAATTTATGTGAATAAATGAAGTAGTTATATATATATATATACATACATATATATATACATATATATATATACATATATATATATATGAAAAATTGAAAAATATAAAAATAAGAGTATACATATATATACACACATACACGCACACACATATATACATATATATACACACACACATATACATATATATATATATATATATATATATATTCACAACGTCTTGCCTTGATGGAAGGGTGATTCAACTTGCTGCTATTGTTTCAAATGATAGCAAAGGGAGACTTGATTCCAAATATTTTTCATATGTTATATCTCCCTCCCCCTTTTGGAAATAGGGTACGATTATGAATATCTCCAGTGTCAAATAATCCTTATACATTGTTAAATTTCCTTTATGTGTGAAAACCAAAGAGGGGTGATATAACATATGAGAAATATTTGAAATCAAGTCTCCCCTTTGTGTTATTAAAGATCATTTGAAGTTTTAGTCACTCCTCAACTAAGGCCAGAAATATCAGATATTTTGTAATTCATATACAAAACTAGGAAAACAATTGACTACGATTGAAACAGTTTAGGGCTGTAAAAAGTGCCAAAATTAGGCTCTGGATTATGGAAAATCACCTTAATGTGCGACCTTAAAAGCAAATATCACATAGCCCACGACACAATTCAGGTCATTACCTTTCAAACGAGCCTTCATTTGTTTAATTCTGATCTATAATCGTTGAGATTTGGAACTTATGAAATTGACAAAAAAGGTGGTATACCTATGGATATATATACTAGTAGCCAAATTGAATATTGAAATGCTCATATCTTAGGTTCTATGGGACAAAACTACATGACAATTTGCAAATCTGTATCTTGTATTATATTGTGGTGGCTGTCATTAAAAAAGTAATAAAAGCCCTATACTAAGAACAGGCAACTTTTCACATAAAATCTTATGGTGGTATTTTGTATTGAAGAATATTACAATGATATTGTGGAGGTTTGCATTTTTACTAGACATAGACAAAGATGGCATTATAAAAGGGTGTTCAATTTATGTAATTTGTAATAAGCTCTATCACAAGAATAAATAACTTTTCCAGTGTAAGATTTTCCAATGGTGTTTATTATTCAATCTCTCGATTCTTGGTGGGTTCTGTATGAATGCTGGATAGTCTGGTGGAAGATAAATCATAATTTATATATATATATATATATATATATATATATATATATATATATATATATATATATATATATATATATCATAAGTTTTGGTTTTGTTATTACTAGTACTATTCTATTGTAAAAATTTCATGACAATTGGTAAAAAAAGAAAGAACCTATATTTTCAAACCAATAAAGTATGTTAAAATTTGCCAACATTTGTATATATAGTGTCCTGGCAGGCAGCTTCAGCTTTGCTGCTTCGGTTGTCTCCGCATGACCTTGCCAGGCTACTAATATATATATATATATATATATATATATATATATATATATATATATATATATATATATATAGTAATTTATAAAATATATATGGTGATTAAGCTACACTGAATATTCGGCGTTTTATCCACTCTCATCCACAGGAGTCCTAGAGTGGATGAAACGCCGAATATTCAGTGTAGCTTAATCGCCATATATATTTTATAAATTACTAACTAGCTCTACCTACGTATTGAGCACTTTTGAAGTAAATACTTAAAGTTTACGCATAAATCTATACTTTCGTATATTAATTTTATGTAAGTAAATTAAGTAGTTATATATATATATATATATATATATATATATATATATATATATATATATATATATAAAGGTTAAAATGTGTGTGTCTGTAAAGACATTTTCAACCTATATACTCAACGAAATTTTTATCTACAGACTTGAAATTTTGTATATAGGATATTCAGACATGTGGAAAATTTTTTCGTTGGTTTTCATTTGGGAAAGGGGCTGTTTAGAGGGCAAAAGTGAAAAATTTGTGGGGGGGTCATCGGATTTTTATTTATTTGTCAATTGTTTCACGAATGCGCATGCGTGAATCGTTCACATAACAGATTACACATGCTAAAAAGAAGTAGATTTGAAAATACATTTTAAAGATCCTGTCAAGCTGGCCTAATAGTTATCGTACTTGACTCACTATATTTAGGGTTTAGTTTCGACATCAACTCGAGTATTATTTTTTGTTTTGTTTTGTTTTTACTTACGAGACTGTTGAGAGAAACAAAATACTCGCATGCACGTGTCTCAGTTTCTTTCCGGGTTTTTTTTTTAACTTTATTTTTTTTAAATAAATTTTATTTTACGTTTGATATCTACCAACTATTTTTCTGTTTATAATAAATAAGAATTCTTCATTAATTAAAATACAATATCTTTGCGAATTTTACGACCGGAGGACGATGGGTGGCCTGCTAATATATATATATATATATATATATATATATATATATATATATATATATATATATATATATATATATATATATATATAAATTAGTTGTTTTTTTTTTAAATCCAGTAGAGTGCTCAATTATAAGGAAAACCGAAAATAAGAGCGTATTATTTCTATTTTGTTTACAGAAAGTTTTAGATGAGATAAGTAATTGGTACCGTCGGTTTCAAACCAGATAATTAGGGATCGT
>NC_136517.1:76392355-76412355 GCF_053919585.1 Euprymna scolopes | reverse complement strand
GCGGGTCCGGAACTGAGAACATGCCTTTTCTACAAGCGCCAGCGGGAGCTTGGCTCGAGCTCGGCAGATAACGCCACTCAGACTGGCTTTTGTATTGCGGGAGGTCATGTTTGCGGTGTTCTCGACGTTTTACCAAAACAAAGTAGTCCAGCGGGGTCAGGTCGGGGGAGAAGTGGGCCAACGAGAGAAAGGTACAAAGTCGTAACACTCTTTCTGAAGCCAAGTGTTGGTCTCTTTGAACTTGTGGGCCGGCACCGAGTCCTACTGCCGCACCAAAAGTCTGCCAGTGGCTACCTCATTGCATCAGGGATCACTACACTCTTCAGCACATCCAGGTACACTTTTGTGTTGACTTTCAAACCAACTTAAAATAAATGTGAGGTGACATGATGTGGCCCTCACTTGAAACCACACCAAAGACCATAACTATGACTGAAAACTTTGTTTTCATCACCCTGTGCACGTTCCTGTTATTAGTAGCAATCCAGCGATGCATTTTGAAGGTGTTGGCAATGGTCCTGTTGTTATGACTTGAATCCGTAGAGAGTGTGCACTTTCAGATATGATAGAAGGTTCCTATCACTCTTGGGATTGGTACATAACTGGCCAACTAGTGGATGGTCTGCATCAAGAAAAAGAAAACCAGTTTCCCTCAAACGGAAATGGAATTATGTCGTCTTTTGTATTACGACAATTTTTTCATTCCACACTGTAATGTCCGTATTGAGCGCAACATTAACGAGGAAAGATATAAACAGGGAAACAGAAAAGAAATATAAATGAAACAGAGTAGTGAAAAAAATTAACAACGTATATTATACGGACTACTGTGACGTAACGGATATAAGTGCTAAGTTAATCAATGTAAAAGACAATCTTCTGAAGGTTTAAGGTTAAATCGGGCAATACTAAGAATACAATTGCGAATTATGTCGTCTACCTGGTTATGACAGACGAAACAAGAGCAAGCTACCCCAGTGGATTAAATAAACGAGTTCGTTCGAGATTCCGTTTCCGAGTTCAGTAAGATATAACTGAAGAAGGTGGGAGGTTACATCGACCGAAATGTTGTGAAAAAATAAAAGTAGCTGTCCAAAAAATCTAAATAATGCAAATTATAAATCCTTCTCTGAAAGCTTCAGATACAGAACGTGTCAGATAGTTCTAAATATCCAGTTGTAGAGTACTTGCTAGCTAATGTAAAGAATTGTATTGCTAAACCCCAATCTGAAATATACGATGCTGACAAGTGTACTGCAAAGAAAACTAAAACTCTCTCTCTCTCTCTCTCTCTCTCTCTCTCTCTCTCTCTCTGCCTCTCTCTCTCTCCGCCTCGTTAGAAATCTTCTCACACCTGCTAATATCTCTATAAATGCAACTTTGTGTGTGCGTGTGTTAGTTCGTTCCCTATAGACTCCGAAACGGCCGAAAATATTTTCTTTAAAATTTACAGAACTTTAGTGTAAAAGGCTGGGAGTGATCTTAGTTAAGTTTTGTCTCAGAATACCCCCGATAATTACCGATAATCGATAATCGAAACCGTTATTTTAATTTATCTATCATCGGTAAAGCCATTTTTTCCATGTCGTCGCTTAGCAACAATGATAGAACAACGGGCCGTGAAAATTCTACTGTGGGTAAGTTGATTGCGGGTTTTTTGGGGTTTTTTTTTTTTTTTGCATGGCGTGGTCTGTAGGTTCAAACTCCGCACGTAAATTTTTTTTCATTAAACGCAAAGAATTTTATGACTAAAATTTATGTTTTTTTAGTTGTGCAAAAGTAAACTATGCCTCCGTTTTTGTATATATATATGTATATGTATATATATATATATGTATGCATATATATGTATATATATGTATATATATATGTATGTATATATATATATATATATATATATATATATATATATATGTATATATATACATGATAAAATGGAGTCTAAAAATAGATTTTTTTAAAAAATCGTAATTTCACTTAATTTTATTATTTTTATTTTACTTATTTACTGTATTTTATTTCATCATTATCTAATTTTAGACTCCATTTTATCACCTCCTATTCTTATTTTTAGACACCATCTTTTAAGTTACTACGCTATTTTATCCCAATTCAATTATCTCTAATTAAAAGAAAAAAAAATTTTACTTATTCTATCGCCGCTATATTTCCAGACACAATTTTTTTTAATCTCTACGATATTTTAACTTTTAGACGTAATCCACCACACTAGTTTACTCTAATTTATTTTCTCTCATAAGATATATATATGTATATATGACATCTAATTTATATAAGGAAAACACGTTTATCTCCCCATCATTATATATAGCCCCAATCCTCCGACTCTCTCTCCAATGGCCATCCCTCTTGAAGAAGCCCGCATAAATCGGGCGAAACGTTGAGTATTCAGGTCCTTCCACCTCCATTTTATTTCATATCGTCGGATTTAATCCAGCTCAACAATCATATATATATATATATATATATATATATATATATATATATATATATATATATATATATATATATATATATACTAGCAGTTCAGCCCGGCTTTGCTCGGGCCCTATGTACTATTCATAACTTTATGTGCATATCTATATGTATATTAAAAAGTTTAACTCATGTCTAGGTAACCTACATCTAAAATTTAAAGTGCTTAGACACAAAATTGACGGAGGAGTCTGCATAGGTAAAATCTTTTAACTTTGACCTCTTGGCAGCTAAATTTTCGCCCCAAAACTGATTAAAAGGCTTGCTGCGGGTCTGAATACCCTTTATGTAAAATTTAAAATATTTAGACCCAAAATTGGCTGAAAGTGTATTCAGACATAGGGCAAGCTTTTTCATGGATTTTTGGCCGAAATTTTGACTTTCAAGAGGTCAAAGTTCTAAAGGTTTTACCCTTGCGGTCTCTAGCAAACTATTAAGCCAATTTTGAGCTTAAACATTTGAAATTTTATATAAAGGGTATTCAGACATGCAGCAAGCTTTTTAATCAGTATTGGAGCGAAAATATGGTTAGCAAGAGGTCAAAGTTAAAAGAGTTGACCTTTGCAGATTCTACCAAACTCCTTCGCCAATTTTGGGTCAAACACTTGAAATTTTTTATGTAGGTTACTTAGACATGGGTCAAACATTTTCAATTCAATTTGAGCCGAAAAAAATAAACGCTAATAGGTCAAAATTGGCGTCAAAGTTTACAAAACTTGACGTCTGTGGTCTATACCAACTTTTCTCTATGGTTGTTAAGAAACCCTATTATATAGAAAGGCATTACCGTACATACTCCTACTTTTTAATATATACATATGCACATAAAGTTATGAACAGTACATAGGGCCCGAGCAAAGCCGGGCGGAACTGCTAGTTATTAATATTATTAATATTATTAATAACTAGAGCGATCTGTGGAAATCCCACAATGTAGCCCGGTCGTAAAATATGCTTAAATCTGATATTTATTCAGATTTTGTATATATCAATTGCATTGACAGGAAGGTTGATGGTTTCAAATCCTATAAAATGTTTGGGCATACGAAGTGTCCGGTTTAGTTAAAATTACCGTGGATTAGGGATAAGAGAATTAAATTGTTAAAATTGATTGTTAGAAGTGCTTCTACTCTGTTTCCTTGCGTTTGGTATAAACTACGAGACCTGCTATTTCTTCTTTACGCAGAAATAGTTTGCCTAACACCCAAATTAGTAATATTGTTTATCAATTTAAATGCCAGTGCTATGCTGGTTATGTTGGTCGAACATCTTTGCATTTGCTAACTCGTATAAACCAGCACGTTCCATCTAAAATGAAACAGGGGAGGATAGGACCTGGTAGTCTTCCTCCTTCCGTAGCCTTGGACTCTGCCATTGGCCAGCATTTTGCTGACTATCCATTCTGTGCTGAAAAATAGAAAATAGAGTGGTTCGAGGTGCTACACGGAGCAGACTCCAAAAAACATTTAAAGATCTTGGAGTCTGTCCCTATCGCGGTTCGAAAGCCTTCTTTATGTCGACAAAAGGAGACAACGAAAACGTTATTTTTCTTTGGGGAACTTTGACCCGTCCCCCCTCCCCCCCTTTCCCCTCGCTGTGCCAAGGTTTAGTTTTAATCGCTTTTAAACGCAATTTCAGATTAAATCTTTCTTTTAATCGTTTTTTAATTTTTTATTTCTGGCACATGCAAATTCCCCCGTAATGCTTTTTAATTTCGCCAGTAATATTGTTTTTGTATGCTATCGATTTCTCCTGAGGAGATGATAGCCGAAAGAGCTCTCGAGAAATTCCCGTACATTTTATTCAAAGCCTTATATACATTTTGTACTTCCAAGCATATATATATATATAACTTGAGATCTTTCAGCTATAATCGAAACCGAAAACAAAACTTATGAAAAATTCTTGGTAAAATTATTTATTACAAGAAATGGAAGGTCATGACAATTACATGACAGTCACTTAGAAGAGAAATGTAAGCGTGACACAGAAAATATCACTCACACTATCGTATTATTATTATTATTATTATTATTATTATTATTATTATTATTATTATTATTATTATTAATAATAATAATAATAATAAGAAGAAGAAGAAGAAGAAGAAGAAGGAGAAGAAGGAGAAGAAGAAGAAGAAGAAGAAGAAGAAGAAGAAGAAGAAGAAGAAGAAGAAGAAGAAGAAGAAAACTGAGACATCTCGACCAGAAGACATGGAAACTCATGACGATGCATAATTCACAACACCCAATAGATTACACCATCCGATTCGCGTGAACATGAAAGACGGGGAAAAATAAGTTATTTGTATAAAAGACAAGGAAAAGAATTAGAAAAATACATAAAACAGAACAGAAAAAGGTTAATCATCGCAGCAGAGAAGAAATAGACAAAAGTCTAAGATGAGAAAAGAAAAATAGGAAGAGAAACCGCTACATGGACAATTCATAAAGATGACAAAAGATGATACTAACGAAAAACACTTGCTTATGGCTACGAGAAGAACACATAAACAGCTAAACTGAATACCATAAAAACAGCTACACAAGATAATGCGATTAGAACCAACCATAACGAAGCAAATATCGACAATACAAAAATGAACAGCAAATGCAGCCTCTGTGGATAAAGAGATTAAACAATGAAGCATAAGAGTGAATGCAGGAACTTAGCCCAAAAAGAATATAAGAATAGGAATGACCAAATGTAGAAGGGAGTGCATCTTCAACACTCAGACAAATGGTACAGGCACAAACCGACAGCAGTACATGAAAACGGAAATCACAAAGTCGTATGGCGTATGGATGTACAAAAGGATAAACTCATCCAAGCAAGAAGGCCGGATGTCATAATTATTTACAAAAAAAAAAAAAAATTCCTGCCAGATCGTAGATTTCGCCGTTCCAACAAACCACATGGTGAATATCAATGAGACCGGGAAACGAAGCAAATACACGGAATTGAGCAGAAAGCTGAAAATTATATGGAAGACAAAGAAAGTCAACGAAACACCAATAATATTAGGAAAACTAGGGACAATCACTACCCCCCCCCCACACACACACAAAAAAAAACGAATGAAAGAGACTGGGATCAGGGGGATAAATGAGGATATACAATGAATAACAATAATGAAAACGGCTGAAATATTAAGGAAACCCCTTGAATGCAGAGACCAATACATGCGGGTCACGCAGAAACTGCAAGAGAAGCAAAACAAAAAGATACATGAACATCACATGGAATCAAGAAAATGTAAACAGTATAAATGTAAGCCCCACCCCCAAAAAAATTATGGCGTCGGCATAAACTGGCACCACACCAAAACGTGAAGGTTCAAGCAGGATTGACAAATCGAGAAAAGAAAACGCTAACCACAAATAATAATCGTCAACAACAACATCAACAACAACAACAATAATAATAATAATAATAATAATAATAATAATAGTCAACAACAATAATAATATATAATAATCCTCAACAACAATAATTATGAGTAATAATAGTAACCAACAATAATTATGAATAATAATTCTCAACAACAATAATAATGGATAATAATTCTCAACAACAATAATAATGAATTATAATCCTCAACGACAATAATAATGAATAATAATCCTCAACAACAATAATAATAAATAATAATTGTAAACAAGAATAATTATGAGTAATAATCGTTAACAACAATAATGATGAACAATAATTCTCAACAACAATAATAATGAAAAATAAGCCTCAACAACAATAATAATAAATAATAATTGTAAACAAGAATAATTATGAGTAATAATCGTTAACAACAATAATAATGAACAATAATTCTCAACAACAATAATAATGAAAAATAAGCCTCAACAACAATGATAATGAATAATAATCCTCAACAACAATAATAATGAACAATAATTCTCAACAACAATAATAATGAATAATAAATCTCAACAACAATAATAATTAATAATAATCCTCAACAACAAAAATGATGAATAATAATCGTCAACAACAATAATAATATATAATAATCCTCAACAACAATAATAATAAATAATAATTGTCAACAACAATAATTATGAGTAATAATCGTCAACAACAATAATAATGAATAATAATCGTCAACAATAATAATAATTAATAATAATCCTCAACAACAAAAATGATGAATAATAATCGTCAACAACAATAATAATGAATAATAATCCTCAACAACAATAATAATGAATAATAATCGTCAACAACAAAAATGATGAATAATAATCGTCAACAACAATAATTATGAATAATAATCCTCAACAACAAAAATGATGAATAATAATCCTCAACAACAATAATAATTAATAATAATCCTCAACAACAATAATAATGAATAATAATCGTCAACAACAAAAATGATGAATAATAATCGTCAACAACAATAATTATGAATAATAATCCTCAACAACAAAAATGATGAATAATAATCCTCAACAACAATAATAATGAATAATAATCCTCAACAACAAAAATGATGAATAATAATCGTCAACAACAATAATTATGAATAATAATCCTCAACAACAAAAATGATGAATAATAATCGTCAACGACAATAATAATATACATTAATCGTCAACAACAATAATAATATATAATAATCCTCAACAACAATAATAATAAATAATAATTGTCAACAACAATAATTATGAGTAATAATCCTCAACAACAATAATAATGAATAATAATCGTCAACAACAAAAATGATGAATAATAATCGTCAACAACAATAATTATGAATAATAATCCTCAACAACAAAAATGATGAATAATAATCGTCAACGACAATAATAATATACATTAATCGTCAACAACAATAATAATATATAATAATCCTCAACAACAATAATAATAAATAATAATTGTCAACAACAATAATTATGAGTAATAATCCTCAACAACAATAATAATAAATAATAATCGTCAACAACAATAATGATGAATAATAATCCTCAACAACAATAATAATGAATAATAATCGTCAACAACAATAATAATGAATAATAATCCTCAACAACAAAAATGATGAATAATAATCGTCAACAACAAAAATGATGGATAATAATCGTCAACAACAATAATTATGAATAATAATCCTCAACAACAAAAATGATGAATAATAATCGTCAACAACAATAATAATGAATAATAATCCTCAACAACAAAAATGATGAATAATAATCGTCAACAACAATAATTATGAATAATAATCCTCAACAACAAAAATGATGAATAATAATCCTCAACAACAATAATAATGAATAATAATCCTCAACAACAATAATAATGAATAATAATCGTCAACAACAATAATAATGAATAATAATCCTCAACAACAATAATAATGAATAATAATCCTCAACAACAAAAATGATGAATAATAATCCTCAACAACAATAATTATGAATAATAATCCTCAACAACAAAAATGATGAATAATAATCGTCAACAACAAAAATAATTAATAATAATCCTCAACAACAAAAATAATTAATAATAATCCTCAACAACAAAAATGATGAATAATAATCCTCAACAACAATAATAATGAATAATAATCGTCAACAACAATAATAATGAATAATAATCCTCAACAACAATAATGATGAATAATAATCCTCAACAACAATAATGATGAATAATAATCCTCAACAACAAAAATGATGAATAATAATCGTCAACAATAATAATAATGAATAATAATCGTCAACAACAATAATAATGAATAATAATCCTCAACAACAATAATAATGAATAATAATCCTCAACAACAATAATAATAAATAATAATCCTCAACAACAATAATGATGAATAATAATCGTCAACAACAATAATGATGAATAATAATCCTCAACAACAAAAATGATGAATAATAATCCTAAACAACAATAATAATGAATAATAATCCTCAACAACAATAATGATGAATAATAATCCTCAACAACAAAAATGATGAATAATAATCCTCAACAACAAAAATAATGAATAATAATCCTCAACAACAAAAATGATGAATAATAATCCTCAACAACAATAATAATGAATAATAATCGTCAACAACAATAATAATGAATAATAATCCTCAACAATAATAATAATGAATAATAATCCTCAACAACAATAATAATAAATAATAATCGTCAACAACAAAAATGATGAATAATAATCCTCAACAACAATAATAATGAATAATAATCCTCAACAACAATAATAATGAATAATAATCCTCAACAACAAAAATGATGAATAATAATCCTCAACAACAATAATAATGAATAATAATCGTCAACAACAATAATAATGAATAATAATCCTCAACAACAATAATAATGAATAATAATCCTCAACAATAATAATAATGAATAATAATCCTCAACAACAATAATAATGAATAATAATCGTCAACAACAATAATAATGAATAATAATCCTCAACAACAATAATAATGAATAATAATCCTCAACAACAATAATAATAAATAATAATCCTCAACAACAATAATAATGAATAATAATCGTCAACAACAATAATGATGAATAATAATCCTCAACAACAATAATAATGAATAATAATCGTCAACAACAATAATAATGAATAATAATCCTCAACAACAATAATGATGAATAATAATCCTCAACAACAAAAATGATGAATAATAATCCTCAACAACAAAAATAATGAATAATAATCCTCAACAACAAAAATGATGAATAATAATCCTCAACAACAATAATAATGAATAATAATCGTCAACAACAATAATAATGAATAATAATCCTCAACAATAATAATAATGAATAATAATCCTCAACAACAATAATAATAAATAATAATCGTCAACAAAAAAAATGATGAATAATAATCCTCAACAACAATAATAATGAATAATAATCCTCAACAACAATAATAATGAATAATAATCCTCAACAACAAAAATGATGAATAATAATCCTCAACAACAATAATAATGAATAATAATCCTCAACAACAATAATAATGAATAATAATCCTCAACAAAAAAAATGATGAATAATAATCCTCAACAACAATAATAATGAATAATAATCCTCAACAACAATAATAATGAATAATAATCCTCAACAACAATAATAATGAATAATAATCCTCAACAATAATAATAATGAATAATAATCCTCAACAACAATAATAATAAATAATAATCGTCAACAATAATAATAATGAATAATAATCCTCAACAACAATAATAATGAATAATAATCCTCAACAACAATAATAATGAATAATAATCCTCAACAACAATAATAATGAATAATAATCCTCAACAACAATAATGATGAATAATAATCCTCAACAACAATAATAATGAATAATAATCGTCAACAACAATAATAATGAATAATAATCCTCAACAACAATAATTATGAATAATAATCCTCAACAACAAAAATGATGAATAATAATCGTCAACAACAAAAATAATTAATAATAATCCTCAACAACAAAAATAATTAATAATAATCCTCAACAACAAAAATGATGAATAATAATCGTCAACAACAATAATAATGAATAATAATCCTCAACAACAATAATAATGAATAATAATCCTCAACAACAATAATAATGAATAATAATCCTCAACAACAAAAATGATGAAAAATAATCGTCAACAACAATAATAATGAATAATAATCGTCAACAACAATAATAATGAATAATAATCCTCAACAACAATAATGATGAATAATAATCCTCAACAACAATAATGATGAATAATAATCCTCAACAACAAAAATGATGAATAATAATCGTCAACAATAATAATAATGAATAATAATCCTCAACAACAATAATAATGAATAATAATCGTCAACAACAATAATAATGAATAATAATCCTCAACAACAATAATAATGAATAATAATCCTCAACAACAATAATAATGAATAATAATCGTCAACAACAATAATAATGAATAATAATCCTCAACAACAATAATGATGAATAATAATCCTCAACAACAATAATGATGAATAATAATCCTCAACAACAAAAATGATGAATAATAATCGTCAACAATAATAATAATGAATAATAATCCTCAACAACAATAATAATGAATAATAATCGTCAACAACAATAATAATGAATAATAATCCTCAACAACAATAATGATGAATAATAATCCTCAACAACAATAATGATGAATAATAATCCTCAACAACAAAAATGATGAATAATAATCGTCAACAATAATAATAATGAATAATAATCCTCAACAACAATAATAATGAATAATAATCGTCAACAACAATAATAATGAATAATAATCGTCAACAACAATAATAATGAATAATAATCCTCAACAACAATAATGATGAATAATAATCCTCAACAACAATAATGATGAATAATAATCCTCAACAACAAAAATGATGAATAATAATCGTCAACAACAATAATAATGAATAATAATCCTCAACAACAATAATAATGAATAATAATCATCAACAACAATAATAATGAATAATAATCCTCAACAACAATAATAATGAATAATAATCCTCAGCAACAATAATGATGAATAATAATCCTCAACAAAAAAAATGATGAATAATAATCGTCAACAACAATAATAATGAATAATAATCCTCAACAACAATAATAATGAATAATAATCCTCAACAACAATAATAATGAATAATAATCGTCAACAACAAAAATGTTTAATAATAATCGTCAACAACAATAATAATGAATAATAATCCTCAACAACAAAAATGATGAATAATAATCGTCAACAACAATAATAATGAATAATAATCCTCAACAACAATAATAATGAATAATAATCCTCAACAACAATAATAATGAATAATAATCCTCAGCAACAATAATAATGAATAATAATCGTCAACAACAATAATAATGAATAATAATCCTCAACAACAATAATAATGAATAATAATCGTCAACAACAATAATAATGAATAATAATCGTCAACAACAATAATAATGAATAATAATCGTCAACAACAATAATAATGAATAATAATCGTCAACAACAATAATAATGAATAATAATCCTCAACAACAATAATAATGAATAATAATCCTCAACAACAATAATAATGAATAATAATCGTCAACAACAATAATAATGAATAATAATCGTCAACAACAATAATAATGAATAATAATCGTCAACAACAATAATAATGAATAATAATCGTCAACAACAATAATAATGAATAATAATCGTCAACAACAATAATAATGAATAATGATCCTCAACAACAATAATAATGAATAATAATCCTCAACAACAATAATAATGAATAATAATCGTCAACAACAATAATAATGAATAATAATCCTCAGCAACAATAATAATGAATAATAATCGTCAACAACAATAATAATGAATAATAATCCTCAACAACAATAATAATGAATAATAATCGTCAACAACAATAATAATGAATAATAATCGTCAACAACAATAATAATGAATAATAATCGTCAACAACAATAATAATGAATAATAATCGTCAACAACAATAATAATGAATAATAATCGTCAACAACAATAATAATGAATAATAATCCTCAACAACAATAATAATGAATAATAATCGTCAACAACAATAATAATGAATAATAATCCTCAACAACAATAATAATGAATAATAATCGTCAACAACAATAATAATGAATAATAATCCTCAACAACAATAATAATGAATAATAATCGTCAACAACAATAATAATGAATAATAATCCTCAACAACAATAATAATGAATAATAATCCTCAACAACAATAATAATGAATAATAATCCTCAACAACAATAATAATGAATAATAATCCTCAACAACAATAATAATGAATAATAATCCTCAACAACAATAATAATGAATAATAATCGTCAACAACAATAATAATGAATAATAATCGTCAACAACAATAATGATGAATAATAATCCTCAACAACAATAATAATGAATAATAATCGTCAACAACAATAATAATGAATAATAATCCTCAACAACAATAATAATGAATAATAATCCTCAACAACAATAATAATGAATAATAATCGTCAACAACAATAATGATGAATAATAATCCTCAACAACAATAATAATGAATAATAATCGTCAACAACAATAATGATGAATAATAATCCTCAACAACAATAATAATGAATAATAATCGTCAACAACAATAATGATGAATAATAATCCTCAACAACAATAATAATGAATAATAATCCTCAACAACAAAAATGATGAATAATAATCGTCAACAACAATAATAATGAATAATAATCCTCAACAACAATAATAATGAATAATAATCCTCAACAACAAAAATGATGAATAATAATCGTCAACAACAATAATAATAAATAATAATCCTCAACAACAATAATAATGAATAATAATCCTCAACAACAATAATAATGAATAATAATCGTCAACAACAATAATAATGAATAATAATCCTCAACAACAATAATAATGAATAATAATCGTCAACAACAATAATGATGAATAATAATCCTCAACAACAATAATAATGAATAATAATCGTCAACAACAATAATGATGAATAATAATCCTCAACAACAATAATAATGAATAATAATCGTCAACAACAATAATGATGAATAATAATCCTCAACAACAATAATAATGAATAATAATCGTCAACAACAATAATAATGAATAATAATCGTCAACAACAATAATGATGAATAATAATCCTCAACAACAATAATGATGAATAATAATCGTCAACAACAATAATACTATAATAATAGCCAACTATAATAATAATCAACAAGAATTTAAAAATTAATAGATAATAATAAATAATAATATTGAACAAGAATAAGAAAAAATAATAATAATAATAATAATAATAATAATAAGTTAATAATAATAAAATAATAGTAATAAAGAATAATTTTCATAGTAATAATAATGAATAATAATATTAATAATAATGATAATAATTATTACAATAAAACTAATAATAGTAATAATAATAATAATAATAATAATAATAATAATAATAATAAGTAGCCAACTACATTAATAAATAATAGTCAACTATTGTTGATTATATTTATTAATCTTATTGGCTATTTATTATGTGTATTATATTTATTTTATTATTATATAATTAATAAAAATAAATAATACGTTTATAATAATAATAATAATAATAATAATAATAATAATAATAATAATAATAATAATAATAGTCTACAACAATAAATATTTATAAGAAATAATAAGATTTTTTTTACTTTTGAGTCACCACTTGCCAAGGCCCGAATGCCACTCGAGGATAAGGATTGTATGGATAAGGATGAATGTAAGGTGGTAGTGTAGGAATCGTTAATGGTGTAAATTGGATAGAATTGGATTATTTATGGAGATGGCTCAACAAGTAATTGTTTACATTGGATTTGAAGATGACCGTCCTGTATTCACCCGGGAAGCAGGCCAGCGGAACAGTACTAAGAAATACTAAGAAATATTAATAATTAATAGTCAATAATAATAATAATAATAATAATAATAATAATAATAATAATAATAATAATAATAATAATAATAACAATAATAATAAAGTTAGGACTGAGAGTCTACAACAACCGAAAAGCTGGAAAATCTTCGAATGCGGAAACCAATCATGATACACTACGAACACTAACAAGCCATATGAAATGTGCAACAGAAATCGAAAAAAATCTCGACGGCACACCAAGGCAAGTGAGACTACAAATAATTTTATAAACTGTACTCAATAACCCCCCATACACACACACACACACACACACACACACAAAAAAAAAAATAGCATCAGTTTTGGTTGTTATCCTATAAAACGTTTTAGAAAAGTGTGGAAAGTACTGGGACCTTGGATAGGCTTATTGTCACCTAAATTGCAGAGACGTAGCCAGCGAGAAATCAATGGTAAGATACTGTTGCGATAAAGCAAATGGTTATGAAAATTGAGGTAGAGTATTGGAACTCTGGAAAGAGTTGCTGTCACTTAAACTCTAGAAAACACCACCGGTGAGCAGGCAGACAAGTTGCGTACAAACTCCTAGTGAGTACAATTATTAATAATAATAATAATAATAATAATAATAATAATAATAATAATGTCGTAATAATTAACAAGAAAGAAAAATACTGTCAAATCGTGGACTTTGTAGTCCCAGCTGATCACAGGGTGAGTATGAAAGAAAAGGAGAAAACGAAGTAAATACACAGAGCTAGCCAGAGAGTTAAAAGGGATTTGGATGATGAAGAAAATCCAAATAGTACCGATAATAGTAGGAGCACTAGGAACAATCCCGAAAAACTTCGAAAAAAGAATGTCAGAAATTGGAATCGGAGGAATAACTGCAAAAGTACAACGACTAACGATAATGAAAACGACTGAAATATTAAGGAAAACCCTTGAATGCGGATAATAATACAAGACAATATAACAAATAAGCGTTACAGGGAATGAAGAACAACGAAACTGCATATTTACAAGTTCTACACCCCCCATCATGCATCCCCCCCACTGTTTCATCACCGATCCCCCCCCCCAATAAAAAAGTGATACCAAAGGGCCGAGAAGGGTCAAGAAGGACTGAAAGACCGAGGAGCGAGCGCCAACCAGACCTCGGCTGGACAAGCGCAAAGAGAACTGGGACCTTGGGGAGGCTGAGTGCCACTCAAATTCCAGTATAAACCAATGGCCACTACCAGCGAGAAATCAATGGTAAGCGGCTGTTGCGATGGTGCAGATTCATTTGCAAATGCTATCGAAGGAGGTGGAGAGGGCTGGACGTCTGGGGAGACTTGTTGTCACTCAGCTTACAGAGAATACCACAGGTTTCCAATCAGGTCGTTTGTTGACTTGTGTAAAAGCTCCATGTGAGTACAATTAATGATAATAATAACAATAATAATAATAATAATAATAATAATAATAATAATAATAATAATAATAACTAGCGGGACCTGTGGAAATTCCACAGGGGACTTATTCATATTTAATATATTGATGTTGGTGTTTTATAGATGTTTAGCATAAATAGAGATGCTCTGATATCATTGTAGCTTTTTTTGTTAAAACTGTAAAAGTATTTATCTAAGCGAGCATGGACGCCCGACTACGCCCGAGTACGCTTAAATAGTATATTTTAATTCTTGCAGCTTTCATATATATTATCATAGAGTTAATGTTCTATTGATTTTTATATATTATAGTTGTGATTTCAAAAATAAAAAATATATCCATATGACTTGGGTGCATTATTTATGAAAAAAAAAAATATATATATATATATAAACTAGAGTTCCTTCAGCCATAATCGAAACTAAAACTTATGAAGATTTTTTGATAAAATTATTTATAAAATAATAGTTGACTTAAGTGCCATCAGCTATAGTCGAAACCGAAACCAAAACTTATGAATTATTGGTAAAATTGTTTATAGCAAGAAATAGAAGAACATAACAATTAAACGACCCGGATGTAATCGTAACACACAAAAGAACACACACGCTATCGTATTAATATATATGTATTAAATTATGATAGAAAATTAGAGGGGTGGCCAAGAAGATACAAAGGATAACATTAATGAAAACGGCTGGCATATTACCGAAACACCTTGAATGCAAAAACAAATACACATGAGCTACAAATGCTAAAGAGAAATAAATAGAAACTGCAACAGAAGTAAAACTGCAAGACAAAATCATAAAAAAACATTAAAAACAGAATGAAAAAAACTGAATCTGTATAATTGTAAGTTAAGCCCCTGCACCCCCTCCAAAAACAAGTGTCGGCATAAATTGGCGCCCCACAAAATAGTCGTGAAAGGGCAAGGAGGATGGAAAGATCGAGGAGAGACAGCATTAACCAGACCTATATATATATATATATATATAAGTGAATTTAGTTTACAAACAAATGGCTACACATAAGCATACATGTTTCAGCGAAAACCCAGTACGGGAATGGCTTCGTCAGGCCAAGGACATCTCTTGGCCTGACGAAGCGATTCCCGTACTGGGTTTTCGCTGAAACGTGTATGCTTGTGTGTAGCCATTTGTTTGTAAACTAAATTCACTTATTTTGGCTCTGTCTAAACATTGAGCACTCTTTTGGTGGATACACTTACAAATAATTACTACCAATACAATATATATATATATATATATATATATATATATATATATATATAGTAAGTTATGACAGTGTATATGACAATTAAGCTACACAGAATGTTCCGTGTTTCATCCTCGTGAGAATTCGTCATAAGCCTGACGAATTTTGACGAGGATGAAACACGGAATATTCTGTGTAGCTTAAATGCTATATATATCCATATATATTTTCATACCTCACTGCCTAGATCTATCAATGTAATGAGAAAGGTAACTACTAAAAATTACCGCATAAAATTATACCTTCGTATAATTAATTCATATGATTATATGAAGTAGTCATTCATATATATATATATATATATATATATATATATATATATATATTTATATATATATATATATATATATATATATATATATATATATATATATATACTAGCAAAAGTACCCGTCGTTGACTGGGTTCAAAATAACCTAAAGAAAATGGACTTTGATTTATGAAAGTACGATAGGTTATGAAAAGGAAGGGTTGTAAAGAGATAGCTTCGAATATGAGGGTATCAAAACCAAAGCAAAATATGATGAAAGTAAAAATAAAATAGATAAACCCCATAATTTATTATACCATACCTGTTTACACTGAAGCACTTATCACAATATTCTGTGGGTCTATATCAAAGAACCTTGTTAAACTTTGTGACATATTTCCATTCTATGGAGGTCAGGTGTGAACGAACACCCCATAATTTTATTATACCATATTTCTTCAAACTAATAATTATCAAACTATACTTACGCAGATAGATATGAAAAGTCTTTATTAAAGTTTGTGCCTATTTCCATTCTATGGAGGCCAGGCGCGAACTCAGACCCCACAATTTTATTATACAATCCCTATTTAAGTTAAAACATACTTATCAAAGTATTATTATGTACATCTATATAAAAAACACTTGTAAATGTTTTGTTTTTGTTTTTTTTAATTTTTTATTTCCATACTTTGTGGACCAGGCGCGAACGCAGACCCCACAATTTTAATGAACCAACGTTCTGCCAGATCAAACATACCCATTCCTGTGTCTCGATACATCTTCTATCATTATATGTAATCAGTTTTTTTTTAAATAGTCAACCACATAGGAGCCTATTCGTAACCAGACACACACACACACACACACACACACACGCACACACGCACGCACGCACACACACACACACAGTCATTCAGCTTTATATTACAGATATATATAGAAGTTGTTCTACTTATATATATATATATATATATATATATATATATATATATATATATATATATATATACGAGAAGTGACATTATCTATCTCTATCTAGGGAACAGTCTCTACTGAGTTACTTTATCCATTTTGGTCCATAAACTTAAAGCTTGTTATACCCCGGGATTTTTGACCTGTGAAACAAAATTGATTTAGTCTTCAGCCAGGTAAAATAGCTTTTTGGGTCGTCGAAATTGAAGAAAAATGGAACTTGGCAGACGTGAATCGATTTTACGTGGTCTTTTACGCATGCGCAAATATACATTCATACTTTTTACAACGTTATTTCAAGTTTGTCTATAGTAAGGACGTAGTAGGAATAGTAACAATAAGGCTGGAGCACTAAATGTTTCGGTTTCGATTCTAGCTGATGGCACCCGAGTCATATTTTACAAATTTTTGAAATTACTACTATGTATAATATAATAATCAATATTGTAATGATGGATATAAAACCTGCCTAAAGTAAAATATCATATGTAAGCGTAGTTAACGACCGGGCCACGTCAGGTGACCGTTACTATCAACAGAGAATTTAATGCTACTTGGCCTCAAAGTGTAGTATCTGTTCTTCAGATGCGGCACTTCCATTTCCCGTTCTCTTTCGGTGGAGGAGAAATCCTTCACGACTGAGACAATTTTTTATTTTTTTACCTTTTCTCCACATTAAAAAACGACCCTGGTGTCTAACTCTGTCCCGTGGGGAGGCATTGTAAATAGGTACTATCAACAGAGAATTAGTTTTATAAGAATAATAAATACAAAATCGCCATGAATTAAAATATCATGTTTATCGTATTTGACGACCGGGTAACGACGGCGGCCTGGTAGTATATACCTATAAAAATGACATGGTCTGTCTCTCTGTCTGTTGTCTGTCCGTCTGTGAAACGGTTTCTATCAAACTCCTCTGTTAATTTTTATTCTGCAGACGTAAAACTTGACATATATGGGACATAGACCTGTGGAACAACTTCGACTTAGTAAAATGTGAGAAAGGTAGCTACTAAACGATCAAAATTGAAAAAACAAAAAACGTGGAACTTGGCTTAAGGAAGTCGACTAAGTGCTTTTCTAAGAATGCGCAAATATACATTTATAGATTAAACAACTGTATTTTTAAACTTTTAATATACATTTACATGTGGCTCAGATCGTAATAACTAAGGCTGGAGTGTTATACGCTTTGGTTTCGAATCTAGCTGATGGCACGCTTGTCATATTTGTTTTGAACTTTAAAAATCAGTACTATATACTGGATATAATATCATTATAAATTAATTGTTGACTCCACACACACACACACACACACACACATATATATATATATATATATATATATATATATATATATATATATATATATATTCCATTGTTTTTTTGCTTATGTCTTATTTTCACGGACGCGGAAGTGATTATGTTTTTTGTAAAGAATTAATATTAACAGAAATTTTCCAAAAATGAAGGAAGTAATCTCTCTCTCTCTCTCTCTCTCTCTCTCTATATATATATATATATATATATATATATATATATATATATATAGAGAGAGAGAGAGAGAGAGAGAGAGAGACAGACAGACAGACAGACAGACAGACAGACAGACAGAGAGAGAGAGAGAGAGTGTGTGTGTGTGGGTGTGTGTGTGTGTGCGCGTTTAACAGAAATTTACCAGAAAAGAAGAAATGATGAATGTAACACACACACACACACACACACACACATATATATATATATATATATATATATATATATATATATATGTGTGTGTGTGTGTGTGTGTGTGTGTGTGTATATAAAGAGAGTGATATGTATGTAATGTATTCCTTACTTACGTAACGTCGCAATCTTGTTGATCGGATTCAGTCGTTTCTTTTTGCCGTCGTGGGGAGTGTGGGGTTCTTCTGAGAAGAACTTCTTCTCTCCAGCTCGTCAACACGGATGCCTGGCCGATGGGCGTCGTTAGCGGGAGTCGAACGCATTTACGTCGCAGAAAAT
>NC_136517.1:76379855-76387355 GCF_053919585.1 Euprymna scolopes | reverse complement strand
ATGGTCTTACCTCGGACTGCTAGACTTTGGAACTCCCTCCCTGTTGTCTGCTTACCTGACTGCACTGATATGCAGAAGTTTAAAAGAAATGTAAACGGATAGGTTGCTCATCCTTTCTTAGCACAGTCTAAGTAGCAATATTCCTTGTTTGAAGTAAAAAAAAAAAAAAAAAAAAAAAAAACAAGCGACCTCCTAGCGCTATTTCCTAGATTGATGGCGAATAGGGTCAAGAGTTAGAATTTCGAGGTTGATGCATTTGCTGGGTCCAGGCACACAGATGAGTCTTCAAAAGACGAAACACGTGCTTTCGAATATATATATATATATATATATATATATATATATATATATATATATATATATATATATATATATATATATCACAATGAATTCATTCGGAGGAGTTTATTAATCAAGGAGAAGTAAACACCAAAATCAAATATAAATATAGTTATTTATATTTTAATCCCAACCAAATAAAAAAGCTCAATACAATCACTGTGGATAGTAGAGCTTAAGATAAATAATAAGAAGAACAGATTTGCAAAGTAGAGTTATAAAAACGGTTTTTATTGTCCGGTAGAATACTCCAACTTTGTAAATCTGTTCTGCCTTACGCACGACTAAAATGCTAGTTTTATTTTGGTGTCTTTAACTGTCCCCCCCCCCCTATTTTTTCCTGGTGAGAAGACTTTGTTATTAAAGGACAACATTTTTGTCGAATAATTGTCAATATTTATTGTCAATATTTATTGTCAATTTAAATAAAATGAACATCGTTTCTGAAACGATCGTACAATATAATTGATTTTGTTTGTTTTTTTTCTTTTGAAACTGATTTTTAATTCAAAATTATATACTATCTATACTAAGTTATAACAGATTTTCTCTTAGCAAACAAAGAGAAAGTCTTTTAGGACTTAATGTATGTTTCTATTTGATTCTTTCTCTTTTTCTCCACTTGTCGCCTGCCATATTCCCAAATCATACATTTGTTTCTTAATCGTTTAACTCTGTTGAACGAGGTTCGAAACCGGTCAGCTAGTTTTTCACTTTTTATTTTTTTTATTTTAATTCATCATAATTAACAAATTACGATCTGTACATAGCTATTAGTATATTTTGTACCCTAAACACACACACACACACACACACACACACACACACACACACACACACACACACACACACACACACATATATATATATATAGGGAGAGAGTGTTCTAATAAGCTGTTGGTCTTAGAATAAAGGAATGTTACGACGTCCGCTATTGATAACTGTCTTACTAGCTTTCTGTGTGTGTGTGTGTATGTGTTTTTACATACGGGCCACCACTTGTCAAGATTAAGAGGCCGCTCGAGGATAAAGGTTAAAGCGTGTACAGTAGGCAATGGCACAATATCATAGTAATCGTTAGAAGTGTAAATTTGATAAATTAGATTACTTAAGGGGAATAGCTCATCAAGAACTTGTTTACTTTGGACTTGAAGACGACCATATTGTAATCAGCTGGAAAGCAGGCAAACGGAAGAGAGTTCCACAGGTGTGCAGTTCTAAGAAAGAAGCTTTGTTCATGGAACCTATGTTTAGGTTTAAGCACGGATAAACAGTGGGGGACATTTTTGATAGTGTTTTCAGCTATAAGAGTGTTTTTCGTGAAAGTTTGGCGAGGGGCACCATAGATTTGAGCTAAGACGAGCACTTGTCATGAAAATAACGATAAAGAAGAGACAGGCTAGCAACGTCTCTTCTCTGAGAAAGAGGTCGAAGGGAAGAGAAAAGGGCATCCCATATTAGGCTACGAAGTCTATTTTGAACTTTCTCAATGCAGGATACGTTTTTTTTTTAGCAGCTCCTGCCCAGATGTGCCAGCAATACTCCATACTCGGACGTACCTGGCTTTTATATAGGTGGAGAATTCAGCAGTGTTATATCTACTGGATCGATAGAAGGATCCCACCATTTTTTCCAGCGACCTTGGCAAAAGATTTGATGTACGTGTTCCAGGAGTAAAGGTCAAGCCCAGAAGCTTGTAAAAATTTATCCAATTGAGTTGCATTATATATGGAACTTCACTCTCTTTCCTTTCAGGTGACAATTCTTGGTCGTCTGAGGGTTGAATCAAACAGACATGTTTTTTAGTACTAATCTTTGATTGGCGGTAATTATCCTACATCGATAATTGCGTTATCATGAAAACGTATGTAGGTAAAACTTATTAATATTTGTTTACAAATTTATTATTATTGTTAGTAGTAGTAGTAGTAGTAGTAGTAGTAGTAGTAGTAGTAGTTTATTATTTGTGTTTGTGTGTGTGTGTCGTGATTTAATGGGTAGTGAGATCGGCGTGCGAAGTTCGAGTTCTGTCGCGGTGACTACATCACTTCCATTAATACGATTGAGAAAGGGATGAATTCATACATTTTCAAATCCTCTGCCGGTTGATTAGTAGAATAAACCCTAAAACCTTAGTTGGCCAACTACACTAAGAGAAGGCAAAACCACAACAGCATCAGTTTATCTCTGCTTTTTAGGACATTTTCCCAGTCTTCCTGGATTCAACTTAAAAGCAATGCTGGGATAGTAATAACATTTATATAGAGAGAGAGAGATGTCTCGGCTGGTATTAATCGTGACACCCTGCACTGAAGATTCCCGAAAGGATGAAACACTAGTGTCTATAGGTATTTAATTATTATAGTAAAAAATAATTATGACAGCTCCTTTAAGAAATTCGTTTCTTATCGTTGAGCACTTTCAGTTGAATTAAAGTCGGTCGATTTGCTCTGATGCATAGATCATCGTATAACGATTAGATCACTGTTTGACTGACGTAACTGAACATTTAAAATAAAGATGTTTAAATTCAACGTTATTTAACGCGGTTAATGGTAGCCGAATTGATTAGGTCATCGCTAATCGAGCCAGAGATGGTTGTGTTGCGGGGTTCAAATCGTTCGACTGATATTAATCGTGACACCCTGCACTGAAGATTCCCTAAAGGATGAAACACTAGTGTCTGTAGGTATTTAATTATTATAGTAAAAAATAATTATATATGTGTGTGTGTGTGTGTGCTAAAATAAAACACGAATAGAATACGTTTGAAGCGAAATTATTCAAATAAACAAGTGTTTATTTTTAAGATATATATTTCGAAGTTAAACTCTCTCGCCAGTCTTTTATATTTTTCCTTTTCCCCGCCATGATATGAACTTGAAGAAAAGTTTAATAAAAGAGTCCACGTGATGATAACTGCAGTGTTGTCTTTGAAATGCCGAAAAGATTTTAAAATAAGTATCCCATAGTATTTTATTTTAAAATTCAAATCTCAATCAAGCCTTCTAACACGGATAAAACAAAGAAAAAACTACTCTGATTATATATATATATATATATATATATATATATATATATTGTCTGTGTGCATGCGGAACTGTGTCTACCAAACTACTCTTTCAATTTTTTGGTTTACAGACGTGAAACTATGGTCTACAGACTGGAAACAGATTCAGACCAGTGGAAAATATTCGATTTGTTTTTAGTCGATAAAAATAGCTGCTAAGGGTAAAAATTGGAACTTGGCAGGCGTAAATCGACTTAAAATGCTACTTTTACGCATGTGCAAATACACATATACACTTAAACTGCGTTAATTATTAAATTAAATCACCTTTCCCTAGCCGTGGATATAACCTACAACCATTGTTCACAGTCGGCAGCTCTAACCACTAGACCAAGGACCGGTGTTTGTAAATGATTTATCAAAGATATTCTATTAAAAGGCCCTGTCGGTGGGGCATTAGAATACGCCGACTGCCCCCCCCCTGCAGAGGGTAAAAGTCCCTCAATGGGGGTCCTGGATATGACCTTAAACTATATCAAGTGGTGAGGCCCCAGCTTGTAGGCTTTGAGGAGTGTGGAGCCACCCTTTAATTACCATTGCTCCGAGGTCCACTCTGACCCGGAGTGGTAGTACCTGTTAAGGTCCCAACTATGGGTTGAATAGAAACCGACGTGAAAACAACAAATAAATTCTATTAAAAAAATTTTTCTTCAAAATCTTTAGATTCGGCATTAAATAACCCGAAAAGGGTTGATATGCCGTAAAACAAAAAAAAAACAACCAACGAACCAATCTTCTGTTAAATAAACATTTCCTCATCGCTTGACAGTGCTCGAGCTACTAGTTTGTTTACAAACAAATAGACAGCGGACTCCGCTTAATCGTAAAACAAGCCATGGATGAAATGTATTTATCACAGTGCCAAAGAAAGTTCAGTGAAGGAGATGAATAAGCGGCCCTCCTTGTTTGGATTTGAAACCGAGGGCTTCAATTTTGTCTTATCTTGTGTTATATATATATATATATATATATATATATATATATATATATATATATATATATATAGAGAGAGAGAGAGAGAGAGAGAGAGAGAGATAGATAGATAGATAGATAGATAGATAAGACAAAAGTGATGCTTTCGGTTTCAAATCCAAACAAAGAGGGTCGATGATTCATCTCCTTTACTGAACCCTCTTCAGCCTCCATTTATACGTGTCTTTGCTAGAAAATAACGGCTGCGTAACTTCTTAGCGATATTTCGATTCTCTGCTCTATTTTTATTATTATTAGTTTTACTTATTCCTCGTTGCCTTCTTTGATCTGTGAATTAGTCAGACCCATGACGCATGTGTCTTCATATATATATAAATGTTATTAAGGCGCGAAGACAACTCAAGGATAAGAATTAATGAGTGTAAAGCGGTCAGTAAAACAACAGCTCAATGATTGTTTTTGGTGGGAATTGGACAGAATTGGATTATTTTAGATAGGAAAAAACTTGTTCGCAATGGATTTGACGACGGCCATGTTGTAGTCAGCTAGGAAGCAGGCCAATTAAACAGAGTTCTGTAGGCGGGCAGCTCTACGAATTTGCGTTTAGATTTAGGCAGTGATAGAGAGCAGGGTACTTTGTTGGGAGTGGTTGTAGCTTCACGAGTGCTTTTTGTGAGTTTGGCAGGGGGGGGGGGCATTTAATGAAACTCAGACGAGCACTCGCCGTAAAAATAACGGTGAAATAGAGACAGACTTGCAACGTTCCTCTTTGGGAAAGAGGTTGTAAGGGAGAGTAAAGGGCATCACCTACTAGGTTTTGAAGCCGATTTTGACGATTATGACGATGACGATGATGCCAATAATTATGATGCTGATGATGATGATGATGATGCTGATGATGATGATGATGCCAATGATGGTGATGGTTATGCCGATGATGATGATAATGATAGTGACGATGATAATGATAACAATGATGATGATAGATAATAACGATGATCATGATAATGATGACGATGATGATGATTACGATGATTATGCCGATGATGATGATGATGATGATGATCATGATGATCATGATGATCATGATGCTTATTATGATGCTAATTCGTATAACTCAGCATAATCAATAATGATGACGATAATGATGACGATGATCATCATGATAATAATAATAATAATAATAATAATAATAATAATAATAATAATCGTGCTGCTACAGTTGCTGCTGATGCGGCTGCTGCTGTTGCTAGTGTTGCTGCTGATAATGCTGCCGCTGCTGCTGCTGCTGCTGATGATGATGATTATTCGTATAAATCAGCATAATCGATCATGGCTTCGTACTACGGTTTGAACAGCCTCTAGTGCATTCTATTGTAAGGACCCTATTCACTCGGTCCATGGGTAATCGAACTCAATCTCCATATAAACTGAGTCTAACATAGGTCACAGCACTTGCAAACCCAGTCAAGATCGATATTGTGTCAATCGATTTATATATAAAAATATAAGTTATGCCGATAAAAGGTAATTGTCCAAATATGTATGTTTCGCTAACTTTGGCTTCTATCAGAGAATAAACACCCGAACGCAGTTTTGAATGTGTAGCAAACATCTTTTAAATTAAGAATGTTTTGTACCAATGCTCCTTAAATGGAACATAGTTTTCAACATACTATAGAAATTGTAATTTTGCTTTAAATATAACTATAAGAATAATTTATAAAAGTTTTCATAAATCTGGAGTAAAATGAAGCTACTTTAATAGAAAAAACTTATAAAAATTGAATTTAAAGCAAAATTACAATTTCTATAGTACGTTGAACACTGTGTTCCATTTAAGGAACATTGGTACAAAAAAGGTTAAGAATGTTTTGTTTTAATACCTAATTTTGGTCCTGTTGATAAATATGGAGCGCAACACCGTGGAAATACCATGGCAATTTTTACATCAACGTGTACTACTATTCTGCACTGTGAAAAATTTTCCCCACTTTATATCTGTGCCTAAATCAAAACGCGGATTTCATGAACAAAGCTTCTTTCTTAGAACTGCACGCCTGTAGAACTCTGTTCCGTCTGCCTGCTTCCCTCCGGACTACAACTTGGATGTCTTCAAGTCTAATGTTAACAAATTCCTAATGAACCGCCCCCCCTAATTAAACACTTCATCAAATCTCCTCACTAACGTAATGTACTTGCAATAACCCTTATCCCTGAGTGGCTTCCGGGCCTTGATAAGTGGTGATCACTGTGTAAAAAAAAAAAAAAAAAAATCTTGTCAAATCGTAGACTTTGCTGTTCCAGCCGACCACAGTGTAAATATCAAAGAAAAGGAGAAACGGAGCAAATGCACAGAGGTAGCCAGAGAGCTGAAAGGGATATGGAAGATGAAGAAAATCAAAATAATACCTATAATAGTAGGAGCACTAGGAACAATTCCGAAAAACTTTTTTAAAAAGAATGGGAGAAATTGGAATCAAAGGAATGACTGGAAATATACAGCGAATAGCAATAATGAAAACAGCTGAAATATTAAGGAAACTCCGTGGATGTGGAGACCAGCACACATGAGCCACAAACGCGGGTAAGACAAACTGCTGCAGAGACAAAACATGGAGCGCTACATGGAACCAAGAACATTGAAGCTGCATATCTATAAGGTCTTTAACCCCCACCACCATCCCCCATTACCACATCATTGCCCCCCACCACCAAAAAAAGAGTGAGACGAAACAGCCAAGTAGAGTCAAGGAGGAAGGAAAGACCGAGGGGAGAACACTGACCAGACTTCCGCTGGATAAATGCGAAGAGAACTGGAATCTTGGGGACGCTTATTGCCACTCAAATTCCATGAAAGACCAATAGCTGCTACCAAAGAGAAATCAATGGCAAGCAGCTGTTGCGGTAATGCAAATTTATTTGCAAATACTATCGAAAGAGGTGGAGATTACTGGAAATTTGTGGAGACTTGTTGTCACTCAGCTTCCAGGGAACACCACAGTCTGTTTTCAAGGAGAGATCTTTGATGATCTGTGTGAAAGCTCCTTGTGAGCCAGTAATAATAATAATAATAATAATAATAATAATAATAATAATAATAATAATAATAATAATAATACCCACATATGATATTTTGATTGCAGAAATTTCCCTCT
>NC_136517.1:76362355-76372355 GCF_053919585.1 Euprymna scolopes | reverse complement strand
AGGATTGATTATTCGTATTATTTGGGATTCTTTCTGACTGCTGTTCTCACTTTGAGTCCTATTCTTAGAAAATAAAAGTAAAGAATTACTTGTTTGCATAGATTAAAAAACTTTAACGCGTAGGAAAGAAACGCAATGCGTGTAGATGGGATTTTAAATAGTAGAGAGAAATACAAAATGAAGTTCATGCATCTGTTTAACGAAATGAGAAGTGACGTCACTGTAAAGAAAATAACTGTAAAAAGGAGAGAGACCACGAAAGAGAAGACGATCACGTTAGAGATGTGGTAATGTCACGGCCGTAACGAGAAATCACGCGTGGTGGGAGGAGGTAGTAAATGTTGTTATTACAAAAAAAAAGCCGAGTTATTTATTGTCTTGGTCTACTTTGCGACGGAGTCTACAACGTGTTGGTTTCTTACAAGGTTACATATATATGTGTGTGTGTGTGTGTGTGTGTGTGTGTGTGTGTGTGTGTGTGTGTGTGTGTGTGTGTGTGTGTGTGTGTGTGTTTGCAAGAAGATGTACCCGGCATGGCCGATATTAAACCTGACGTTAAAGTCCTTTTTAAAAAATGAATGAAAAGAAAAACACGAAAAGAAAGTGAGACATGTTCATGCAAGTATTAAGTTTTTTCCAAACAGTACACTTCTTTTACGAGGGGCGTGAAATAAGTAATGCCCCTGGCCCACTTCCAGTTGTCTGATCTAGCTGAAATTTTGCATGTGCAATGATTTATATCTCTACGGGTTATCTGGCAAATTACAGCTCTGAACTAATAGTGGTTTCTGTTTTACAAGTGTTTGAACTGAGTAAGGTGTGAAATGGAGCCTGTTGAATGTCGAGTAGTGATCCGGTTTTTGTATTTGAAAGGACGCACACCACAGGAGACTTTTGATGAAATGAAAGAAACTTATGGTGATAATGTCCCATCATATGACCTTGTAAAACGCTGACATCATGAATTCAAACATGGCCGGAAGTCTGTAGAAACAGCTCCCAGACCTGGTCGCCCCCCTTCTGCCATTGATGAGGCTTCTGTCCGTCAAGTTGAGGCTGCCATTTTGGAAGATCGGCGCATTACTATTCGCCAAATAATCCAAGATGTCAAGATTAGTACAGCGTCTGTGGAAATTATCATTCATGACCATTAACATATGCATAAGGTGTCTGCCAGATGGATTCCCAGGTTGCTCACACCATTCCAGAAGCGAGAACGCGTCGAGTGCTCGAGGATGAATTTGGAGATGTGCCAAGAAGATGTCAAAGTTTTTCAAAAGACTGATTACAAAGGATGAAACCTGGGTCCATCACTATGATCCAGAGACCAAAGTCCAGTCAATGCAGTGGAAGAACTTGGACGAACCACCGCCAAAGAAGGCAAGGGTGCAGCCCTCTGCTGGCAAGGTCATGCTCACAATCTTCTGGGACCAGGACGGAGTAGTGATGACAGATTTCCTGGCAAAGGGTACCACAATTACAGGAGCCTATTATGCTTCACTTTTGAGGAAATTAAGGGAAACTATCACAATCAAGAGGCGGGGCAAGATCAGCAAAGGTACCCTCCTCCTGCAGGACAACCCTCCGGTTCACAACTCGCATGTCGTCAGATCATAAGCACGGGCGTGTGGTTATGAAATCCTTCCCCATCCTCCTTACTCTCCTGACCTTGCACCCTCTGACTTTCATCTCTTCCCAGCCATGACATTGTTTTTGAAAGGAAGGCGTTTCCTAAATGATGCAGCCTTGATTTCTGAAGTTACGTCGTGGTTGGATGACCAACCTTGGGTGTTATACAAAAACGGTCTCCAGAGCTTCATCAAACGATGGGAGAAATGCATAACTCTGGGTGGTTCCTATGTAGAGAAAGACTAATAACTGTGCCAAGTTTCGTTGCTCTACTCTATGGGAAGTGGGTCAGGGGCATTACTTATTGCACGCCCCTCGTATAAAAGTTTTATCTAAAAAAAAAAATATTTCAATAAACCATCAATGGCAAGGTCTTTCCAGTTTTGATAAGCAATCCTTAACCACTTAACATATTTTGGCAAATCCCGGTAGAGGGCACTTGAACCTGATATAGTTCCTATGTAGAGAAAGACTAATAACTGTGCCAAATTTCGTTGCTCTACTACTATGGGAAGTGGGTCAGGGGCATTACTTATTGCTCGTCCCTCGTAAGTACAAAATAATACTTGAGCTGAGATCAAAACCAAAACCTTAAGATTCAAGTGAATCAACTACGATAACCATTAGGCCAGCTTGCCACGTCTTCAAAAAGTGTTTTAAACCTACTTATTCTTAACATAAGGAAGCTATCATGTGAACGATTCACGCATGCGCAGTCCTGAAACAGTTAACAAACAGATAAAAATCCGATGACGTCCCCCAATACTAATTCTTCAATTTTGACCTCTAAACAGCCCTTTTCCCAGATGAAAACCGATTAAAAAGTTTTCCACCCGCCAGAATACCCTATATACAAAATTACTGTAAATCAAAGATTACGAGGACATACTCACACACACACACGCACACACATTATTACTTCTCTCTCTCCTCTCTCTTTCTCTTCAAATATATATATATATATATATATATATATATATATATATATATATATATTAGTACTTCAGTACGGCTTTACTCGGGCCCTATGTACTGTTCATAACTTTGTGTGCACACACATATATATATATATATATATATATATATATATATATATATATATATATATATATATATATATATATATATAAACCTGCATCTAAAATTTCAAGTGTTTAGACGAAATATTGGCGGAGGAGTTTGGCAGAGTCTGCAAAGATCAACTCTTTCAACTTTGATCTCTTCGCAGCCAAATTTTCGCCACTAAACTGATTAAAAAGATTGCTGCTTTATGTAAAATTTCAAATATTTATGTAAAATTTCAAATATTTATGTAAAATTTCAAATATTTATGTAAAATTTCAAATATTTAGACCAAAAATTTGCTGAGTAATTTGGTACAGACTGCAGAGGTCATTTTTTTTTAAACCTTGACTCCAATTATATGGCCCCTTAGCATTTATTGTTTTGGGCTCAGATCAAGTTTGGTCCATGTCCAAATAACTACATTTAACATTTCAAGTGTTAGGACACAAAATTGGTGGAGGAGTTTGGCAGAGTTTTCAAAATTCAAATCGTTGAACTTTGACCCCTTGACAGCCAAATTTCTGGCTGAAAATCAATTAAAAAGATCTTCCCAAATCTCAATACCTCTTATATCAAATATCGATTCTGTAGACTGAAAATTGACAAAGTAGTTTGGTAGGGAAATGTACACACACAGATACACACAGTCAATTTCACTTTTATAGGTATACTAGCATTGGTGCCCGGCGTTGTCCGGGTATTTGGAGTTGTATGTTGAGCAAATAAAAAAAAAACTGGTCAATTTTTTTTAACTTTGACCCCTATTATGACCCCTTGAAATTTATTGTTTTTGGCTCAAATTAAGTTATTAAGTTAGATCCATGTCTAATGAACCTATATCTAAAATTTCAAGTGTTTAAACCCAAAATTGTCGGAGGAGTTTGGTAGAGTTCTCAAAGGTCAAATAGTTGAACTTTGCACCCCTTATTCGCCAAGTTTCTGGCCGACAACCAATCACATCGATTTTCCCATATCTCAGTACCCTGTATATGAAATTTCGAGTCTGTAGACTGAAAAGTGACAGAGTTATTGCGTAGGGAAATGTACACACACAGACACACACAAACACACACACACACAAACACACACACACACTTTCACTTTTATAGATATATAGAAGATAGATAAATGATGAGATATGCATCTATATAAAGTAAAAGTTGAAATGCAAAATGTTCATTTGCCGACATATTTCTATTAGTTGTTCGCATGTATAAATTTAAAGGTAGCTTGGAGTAGTTTAATTTGAAGTCTTTCTTCTCTATATCGTGATAGCTCAAAGGGCATGGAACGCGGCCAGAGGGCTGAATGTTGTAGTTTCGATCTAGCTAATGGCAATCAGGTCATGTTTGTAACTTTTGAAATAATTACTAGTATATTAGGTACAATATAATAATCAACAGAGAATTGGCGCTATGATGATAATACATACAAAAATGTACATAAATTAAAATATATTTGAGTGTATTTTACGTCCAGGCAATGCCGGCACCTCCTGTTAGTTTTTTAAAAAATTTTAAACAATAAATAAAAAGCCCTCTTTTCGACAATTTAAAATCAAATTTGAAATTGTACTACCAAAGATCTTCTTATAAGTGATATACTAGTTTGTTGAAATTTTCCGTCATTAAATTCTTAATAAGTCTGTTACGTAAGTGTATATAGTTGTATAGTAAGAGCCGAATACGTCCTAATATTTGGGCGGGAACTGCTCGGAGCACTCTATCTTGTCCTGACAAAGTCAAAACCAGTTTCGAAACTTAGTAGGTGATGCTCTTTTTTTCTTCTCAGCAACCTCTTTCCAAGAGAAGAGACGTTGCAAGTTTGGCTTTGCTCTATCGTTATTTTCATGGAAAGTGCTCGTCTGAGCTCCAATTTATGATCCACCTTTGCCAAATTTCCACAAAAAAACTCGTCTATCTACAACCACTATTTACAATTTTTCCTACTCTATATCTATGCCTAAATCTAAACGCAAATATTAACGAAGAAAGCTTATTTCCTAGAACAGCTCGTCTGTGGAACTCTATTCTGCTGGCCTGTTTTCCAGCTGACTACAATATGGTTGTCTTCAAGTCTAATGTAAACAAGTTCTTGTTGAGCTGCCCTCTTTAATAATCCATTTCCACCTCATTTCCACCAATAACTATTGATACACTTTTGTCTCGGTGACTACCATACATTCATTAACCCTTATTCTCGAGAGGCCTTCGGGCCTTGATAAGTGATGACTTCCATGTGAAAAGAAATATTATAACCATTATGAAATGTATAGAATAAAAAAAAATGCCTATCCCAGGACGGGTAAAATTAATTCCCTGAGCAGAATAATTTTGCACACCTTTATCCCCCATTGCAAAGATTAAAATCAATCAATTTTATAATGATACTAAAACTTATATCTAGAATCCTTATTCTTAATTTGATTAAAATTCATTACATGATGGTATATTTTCAAGGGAGATAATTAACGCGAACATTTCGGCGTCAAATGGCGCTGATGTTGTAAAAAGCAGATATTACGTTTGGAAAAGGCCAAGGAGCCATGAAAATGTTGTTGTTGTTGTTGTTGTTGTTGTTGTTGTTGCTGCTGCTGCTGCTGACTAAAAAAAATGTTTTTTTCTGACTAGAAAATATTTTTTATGACTGGAATTTTTTTTTTTTGTGACTAGAAAATAATTTTTATGACTAGCAAATATTTTTATGATTAGAAATTTTTTTTTTTTTTGTGGCAAGAAAATGTGTTTAAAATGTCTTGAAAAAAAATGAAAACGCATCGAATCTTAATTAATTCGCGTCCAATGACTATGGATGAAATTTGATGCAAATCTGAAATATTTGAACTTTAGACGTTGTGTCTATATTATACGCCACTAAACCGCTTTAAAATAAGCTAAAGAAAATGGCATTAGGCGAATATTTATTAGTTTATATCTAATACTTATACTCTCACAAAAAAAAATCGGTGGTATCTGAATTTTCATAGAGGGTTTCCGCTTCGTTTTCACCCTTTTTCAGAAAACCATTTTGTAAAGAATATTGGCTGAAATTCGTATATCGAAGAATATTGGCTGAGATTCGTATATCGAAGACTATTGGCTGAGATTCATATATCGAAGAATATTGGCTGAGATTCGTATATCGAAGAATATTGGCTGAATCTTTGAAACAATTAATTGAAACTGGGCAAAACAGTTATAAATAGATAAAATAAATGAATAAATAAATATATAAAAAAATAAAATATCACACCATCAGTTTTTAAGAATGTTCAATCTCTCTAAGAAGTGCTACATCAGTATTGCTGATGACATCTTTGTTCATTAAATTCTTATTGGGTTTCTGATGCAAAGAGTGTCTAAGTGATTAAATAGCGACGAAATGCCTTTGCATCAATTCAGAACAATATCTTTGCTTTCAATTGCCATGGATACTTCAGAAATTCTAATCATTAAATTATCGTCTGTCTGTGCATTTGTTGATGTGTTGTCACATATCTCTGCTTAGACTGTTTATTAATGACAAGCTGGAACTGTTTCCTGGCGTTTCCCGGGAAAATTAAGAAAACCAAGATGCACCTATTTTTAATTCGAATTTGTATATGCAATAAAACTATGTGCGATATTAGACTCATGAGCAAAAAAAAAAATGGGCCAAGCGTGAAAGAAGGAAGAAATCGACTTTTCAATATTTTTCTATGAATTTTTGTTAATTTTAACTGTAAATTTCTATTTTTGCAGATCATTATTATTATAGCATATAATAATAAGTTGAAAAAATAATCCTAAAAATGTTAAGACCGCATCTTGACAAAGATGTAAAAAAAAAAAAAAAGAATTGCAGGGTTATGCAGTCGAAAATGATTTACAAGTAGATTTTTTATATTTTAAGAAAAGAAAATGTGAAAACATCTCAAACATCTCTTTCTGTAGTGAAGCGAATTGGTCGAAAGCTCGAAATCGAACGCTTGATAAAAGGGAAATCTGGATCTGGTCGGCCTAGAGCATCCACTTTGAAGGATGACCACAGGCTTAAATTAACTGTTTTGAAGGATTGGAAGAAAACTTATGTTGACCATAGTAAATAATTCAAAACAGGGGCTGGAAATTCTCTTTCTAGATATACAATATCTAGATGAATGAAAGAAATGGGATTTTCTTCTAAAAGGTGTGCAAAGAACCAATTTTTATCTAAGAAGAAAATCAATGATAGAAAGCGATTTTTCTCGTGTTATGGCAAGAAAGATACAGACTGGTTCAGGAATGTTTTCTGGTTAGATGAATCAAGATTTTGTCTTGTTAGTGATGCTCCCAATGCTCCCGAACGGTGTAATCGAAAAACTGGAGAAAGATTTTCGCCAAGTTGCATAAAAACGACAGTTAAATATGGGATGGAGGGATAATGGTATGGGGAACTTTTACTGCAGCAGTAGTTGGGGAACTTATTATATGTGAGAAGTTAATCAATGCAAAGGAATACATTGGAATGTTAGAAACAGGACTGTTACCAAGTATCCAGAAGCTGGGAATATCCCAGAACATTATTTTTGAACATGATAATGCCCCTGCACACACTGCTAAAGTCACGAGAAATTTTTTTTCTGATAATTCAATTACTGTGATGTTTTGGCCAGGCCAAAGCCCCGATTTAAACCCAATCTAGGATATTTGGTTCATAATATCTCGTGCATTGGCTTGAAGAACTTTTTCGAATAATGGCAAACTGTGGGAAGCTGTGCAAAGCGAATGGAATAGCATCTCCTCTTCGCAGTGTTTCACTTTGGTTGAGAACATATCTAAAAGAATTGATCTTTTAAAGAAATCAAAAGGGAATGCGATTCCATCCTAAGCATTTATTAAAGTAAATGTCTTGTTCTGTCTTATTAGTCTCGTTAAAGTTTCCTTGTTCAATTGTTCATTGTTCAGTATAGATTTCAGTGCAATAAAATGTATAAAATTTGTTTGACCCAGTTTTTTTTTTTTTTTTTTTTTTTTTTGCTCACAAGTGTAAACCGAAAACAATCATTGAAATTAAAAATAGAAAGGAATAGTTACTTAATGCGGCATTCTTTTGAAACTCCATCTGCAAATTAGTCTATCTAGTTTATCATCAGTATATTTAAAAGACATTGTTTTTTATCGAACTGAATATCGATGTTTTAATCACACAACTTTAGAAACATACGTATTGATCTTTTATTTCTAATGCGTTAATCCCGAGTTACGACAGTGTCCGCCATGATGAACTTGATAGGGAAGCAGGTAATGATATATTAAGTAACTTTTTTATAGGGACGATATATTTATTAATAACTAGCAGTTCAGCCCGGCTTTACTCGGCCTCTATGTACTATTCATAACTGTATGTGCATATGTATATATATATATTAAAAAAATGTAATCAGCTCCAGGTAACCTACAGGTAGAGTCTGCAAAGGTCAACTCTTTAAACTTTCACCTCTTGGCGGCCACATTATCGCCCAAGTACTAAGTAAAAAGCTTGATATATGTCTGAATACTTTTTATGTAAAATTTTAAATGTTTAAACCCAAAATCGGCTGAATAGCTTGCTAGAGACCGCAAGAATCAAATATTTTTAAGTTGGACTCTATACACTTTATATAAAATTTCAAATGTTTAGACAAAAAATTGGCTGAGTAATTTTGTACAGACCGCAGAGGTCAATTTTTTTTAAACTTTGACCCCAATTTTGACCCCTTAACATTTATTGTTTTGGGCTCAAATAAAATTAAAAGTTTGATTCATGTCCAACTAACTACATCTAAAATTTCAAGTGTTTAGACCCAAAATTGGTGGAGGAGTTAGGTAGAGTTTTCAAAGGTCAAATTGTTGATCTGTTGGCAGCCAAATTTCTGGCCGAAAACCGATTAAAAAGATTTTCCCAAATCTCAATATCTCTTATGTCAAATCTCGACTCTGGAGACTGGAAATTGACAGAGTTGTTTGGTAGGGAAATGTACACACAGAGACGCACACAGACAATCTTATTTTTACAGATAAAATATAAAATATATTATATATATATATATATATATATATATATATATATTATTTTTAAAATATAACATAAATATAATAACAATCTTATTTGAAATTTATTTATTTTTACAATCTTATTTAAAATTTATTTATTTTTTTACAATATATTTTTATAATATATTATTTTTATAATATCTTATGTTTTTACAATCTTATTTAAAATTTATTTATTTTTACAGATGAAATATAAAGTATAATAACATAAATATAATAACAATCTTATTTTTACAGATAAAATATCAAATATATTATATATATTCATATATATATATATATTAATATATATATATATATTATTTTTACAGATAAAATATAAATATAAAATACAGATAAAAAATAAAATGTACACACACAGACGCACACAGACAATCTTATTTTTACAGATAAAATAAAAAATATATTATATATATATATATTCATATATATATATATATATATATATATATATATATAATTTTTACAGATATATAGATGCGTTCCTCATTGTCTACTGTTTTTTGGGGGGTTTTTTTCACTTTATAAGTGCAATAGAAACGATATATTAAGTTATAATTTAATAGGGATAGCGCTTAAAGTGCACACACGCAGACGCCCGCAGAGAGCCGGTGACAAGTACACTGAACGATGAGGTCAAACAGTAAGACCAAGACGACAAGAAAAAATGGTCAACTATTTGACACGTACACCGGTCACAGGGTCACAGGGTGCAGCCTGCAAACAAAGCAGGTTACACATATAACAAAGAAAAGGCAACAAAAAAAAACACGACAGGCATTCGTGGGTCCAACTACGGCTACCGAGAGAGGATGCCGCTGAACATGACAGCGTGACGTCATTACCAGATCAACATGTAGGTAAAGAGTGCCTAAAGTTTTCTGTGTTCAACCACGTGACAATAACAAATATTTTTCGTTGCCCAAGACAGACTGTGGTAATTTTATGAAGGTAGTCCAAACGTGTATGTTTTTTTCTTCTTTTAAAGAGGAAAAAACAATTCACCGTTTGGATAAATATATAATTGTAATTAATATAATTGCAAATTGGGATAATTTTAATCTACCAAAATATAACAGTAAGTGAAGTTTTTGAACTTTTATTTCTATCGAAGAAAGTCGAATATTTCATTTAATTTATTTCTTTTAAACAGCAAGGCAAACGATTTTTAGATGAGAATATTTTTCATTCATAAAACTTTTTATTGAGTATTTCCAAAGATTTTAAAGTTAGAAGCATTTTTCACGACTATA
>NC_136517.1:76337355-76357355 GCF_053919585.1 Euprymna scolopes | reverse complement strand
ATATATATATATATATATATATATATATACATATATACATATATATACATATATATATACATATATATATACATATATATATGCATATATATATACATACATACATATATATACATATATATATACATATATATATATATACATATATATATACATATATATATACATATATATATACTTATATTTATATATATATACATATATTTATATATATATATATATACATATATTTATATATATATACATATATTTATATATATACATATATTTATATATATATATACATATATTTATATATATACATATATTTATATATATATATATACATATATTTATATATATACATATATTTATATATATATATACATATATTTATATTTATATATATACATATATTTATATGTATATATACATATATTTATATTTATATGTATATATACATATATTTATATTTATATATATACATATATTTATATTTATATATATATACATATATTTATATTTATATTTATATATATACATATATTTATATTTATATATATATATACATATATTTATATTTATATATATATACATATATTTATATATATATATATACATATATTTATATATATATATACATATATTTATATTTATATATATATACATATATTTATATTTATATATATATATATACATATATTTATATTTATATATATATACATATATTTATATTTATATATATATACATATATTTATATTTATATATATACATATATTTATATTTATATATATATATATATACATATATTTATATTCATATATATATACATATATTTATATTTATATATATATACATATATTTATATTTATATATATATACATATATTTGTATTTATATATATATATATTTATATTTATATATATATATTTATGTATATATTTATATATATCTATAAATATATATATTTATATATATATTTATATTTATATATATATTTATATATATATTTATATTTATATATATATTTATATTTATATATATTTATATATATATATTTATATATATACCTATATATATTAATATATATATTTATATATATATATATTTATATATATATATTTATCTATATATCTATAAAAGTGAACGTGTCTGTGTGTCTGTGTACATTTTCCTTCGCAATAACTCTGTAAATTATCAGTCTAAAGACCATATATAAATATATATGTATAAATATATATATAAATATATATATAAATATATATATATAAATATATATATAAATATATATATATAAATATATATATGTATATATATATTTATATATATATAAATATATATATAAATATATATATATAAATATATATATGTATATATATATTTATATATATATATATATATATATATATATATATATATATATATATATATATATATATTGTTCAAAACCAGTTAGATTAATCTATTCGTGACGATGAATCCAGAAAGATTAGAAAGTACTCGGTAGTTTGAAAGGATCAGATACATAATTGATAGACAAAAAACGTATATTTTTAGTAATGAAAAATTCCTGTGATAAATAAACAGCAGATCTAAGTATGTGTTTGTGAAAATATTTAACCGATAAACACTTAAACTACTGTTCACATAAAACTAAAATTAACAAGAAATACTAACTATACACCAAGTATAGTTTATAACGAGTAAAATCTTTGTTTTGGATGGATCATAAACGTGTACAAAAATATGTCGGCAATTTTAAATACAAACTGTCCCTTTCAGTTAGCCGACATTTTTTTTTTTTTTTTTTTTTTTTACTTTTGCTCATGAGCAAATTCACTCATAGCTTGAAAGTGGTTTCATTTTAAATCTTTCTTATCTATCTGTCGATAACTCAAACGGTAGGCAACGTGGGTCCGTGACGCAGTGGATAGAGGCGTTGAATCGCTACTGTTCCAGAGAAGCATTGTCTGAACACAGCGGGTTCAATCCTACCCAAAGTCGAAAACGTGGTGAGACGACAACAACTATGGAAGGCAGTATTGTGAAACAACAACTATATAAAGATGAGGATAACAGTCCGAAAATCAATACAAAAATATATGTTACATACATTATTTATATATCTATAAAAGCAAAATTGTCTGTTTGTGTGTGTATGTGTGTGTACATTTCCCTACCAAACTACTCTGTCAGTTTTCAGACTACAGAATCGATATTTGACATAAGGAGTATTGAGATTTGGAAAATCGTTTCAATTGGTTTTCGGCCAGAAATTTGGCTGCCAAGAGATCAGAGTTCAACGATTTGACCTTTGAAAACTCTACCTAACTCCTCCACCAATTTTGGGTCTAAACACTTGAAATTTTAGACGTAGATTGCTTGGACGTAAATCAAACTTTTTTTAATTTGATTTGGGCCTAAAACAATAAATGTTAAGGAGTCAAAATTGGAGTCAATTTTTTTTTTAAAACATGGACCTCTGCGGTCTGTACCAAATTACTCATCTAATTTTTGGTCTAAACATTTGAAATTAAGTGTATTCAGACATAGGGCAAGCTTTTTAATCGGTTTTTAGCCGAAAATTTGGTTGCCAAAAAGTCAAAGGTCAAAAGATTTGACCTTTGCGGTCTCTAGCAAACTATTCAGCCAATTTTGGGTCTAAAAATTTGAAATTTTACACGAAGGGTATTCATAAAGGTACTTTATGTGCCTGGTACTGCTCTTATATATGTTTTGTATCGGAATGTTTTCGATACGTATCGATAATCGATAATCAAGATAATCTGATTGAAGAAAGAAAAGGCGATTTTGTCCCAAGTTAGCACCTTATTCAGCCTAACATTACAAGTCCATTTGAGTAATTTTATTGCCACACAAGCTTGATATATAAATTGAACAGTACTTGACTTTTTCATTTTAAACTTAGATTCAAACCATTGTCACCACACAACCAGTAATGCCAGGCATATAAAATTAACAGTAGGTTCTTTGATATGACAGAGACGCATTCGAAATGAATTTCTGTTTAGAGCACAATTGAAGCATGATACTTGACTTTTGTATTTGAAACTTTAATGCAAGCCATTACATATACAAATAATTTTATAAACTCACAGCAGGTTCTCTACAGTGCAATGTAGACTAGAATATGTTGTGAACTTGATCGTTGCGAGAAGCATGTGAAGCTTCCTCCAGATGGATCGTGATTAGTCTACAACTAGAGCAGTTAACCTATCGATTCGATTGAAAAATAGGCGATTTCATCGATTTCGATGACAATCAAAATATGGGAGTGTGAAACATTTGTTGATCAGCATTCAATCCCGGGCAACGTCGGGTTACTCTGCTTGTCTAAATAATATATTAAAGTATTATTTTGTGCATATTATGTAGTCATTTCAATAGTGCCCGCAACATGAATAGAGCAATATAGTTATATTAAGCATAAAACAGAACGTACATAACGAAACGGCTTTAAACGTTTAATATATTCTATTGAATATCTAATGTTATAATAACATCTGTTTGCACTGCAAGTGATTTGCACATGTATTACAAATCGTTTGTTGCAATGTTGATGAAACTGTTCGAACTCTTTCTGCTCCCGTGGGTTAGGAAGTAAGTGTGTTGGGGATGTGCATGGAGACGTTTGTCGACGGATTTGATTTCTGGTTTATTGAGATGTGTATTATCTTTAACGATTGGCCCACTATCAGCATCCCTATCCCTCCTTCTCTCTCTCTCTCTCTCTCTCTCTCTCTCTCTCTCTCTCTCTCTCTCCCAGTCTCTTCTTTTACATCTGCCTCTTTCTCTCTCTTTCTCTCTCTACCTCTCTATCTATCTATCTATCCCTTTCTCCCAGTCTCTTCTTTTTTCATCTGCCTCTTTCTCTCTTTCTCTCTCTCCCTCTCTATCTATCTATCTCTCCCAGTCTCTTCTTTTTTCATCTGCCTCTCTCTCTCACTCTCTCTCTCTCTTTCTCTCTTTCTCTCTCTCCCTCTCTATCTATCTATCTCTTTCTCCCAGTCTCTTCTTTTTTATCTGCCTCTCTCTATCTCTCTCTATCTCTTTCTCTCTCTACCTCTCTATCTATCTATCTATCTATCTATCCCTTTCTCCCAGTCTCTTCTTTTTTCATCTCCCTCTCTCTCTCTTTCTCTCTCTCCCTCTCTCTCTTTCTCTCGCTCCCTCTCTATCTATCTATCTATCTATCTATCTCTCCCAGTCTCTTCTTTTTTCATCTGCCTCTCTCTCTCACTCTTTCTCTCTCTTTCTCTCTCTCTCCCTCTATCTATCTATCTATCTATCTATCTATCTCTTTCTCCCAGTCTCTTCTTTTTTCATCTGCCTCTCTCTCTCTCTCTCTTTCTCTCCCTCTCTATCTATCTATTTATCTATCTATTTATCTATCTATCTCTTTCTCCCAGTCTCTTCTTTTTTCATCTGCCTCTCTCTCCCTCTCTCTCTCTCTCTCTTTCTCTCTCTCCCTCTCTATCTATATATCTATCTATCTCTTTCTCCCAGTCTCTTCTTTTTTCATCTGCCTCTCTCTCTCTCTCTTTCTTTCTTTCTTTCTCTCTCGTTTGCACTTTCTCACACACACACGCACTATATATATCGATTTTATATTACAGTGGTCATCAGCCCTCCCATTCCCTCCCCAAACAGTCTTAATATTTTATCTCCTTACTTCACAATTATTTCGCTCGTAATGTAACTATCTCTAGACGTCACATCCCTATTGTGTTACCTAGCGTATATACTAGCGGGGGTGGGGGCTTTGCCCGGTTGTAAAATATGCTTAAATATGATATTTTAATTTGTCCAGATTTCGTATATATTCTTATAGAGTCATGATTTCCAAAGTAAAAAATAAAAGTATTTGGGTGCCATCAGCTAAAAGTGACACCGAAAGTAAAACTGTAGCACTCAAAGCTGGTGACGTTACCACTCTACGAACACGCATATGAACTGATTAAAATTTAAAAAAATAAACTAAGATGAATGTACAAAATGTATAACGATTTTCCAATTTTGACCCATTTTTTTTACCCCTTAAGAACTATTTTAATCGGCTAAAGACCAATCGTTTGATGCCCCTACCGCCGCTCTGCGACTTTTAGTTTCGAAGGAGATTGAGTTTGAAACTATGGAGATATACAGATAGACAGATAGACAGATAGACAGAGAGATAGAGAGACAGACAATATAGCCTTTTATATATATGATTTTATTATTTCAACCTCTGGGGTATTTGCTTAAATCATTACCAGATTGTTTCTATAGTCGGGATAAACAAATTATCTAGCCCATGTCATCAGACAATTTAAGCCAAAATAAATTATTAGAAAAGATTATATATCTCATGGCATATTATCAGATATGTGTTGTGGCGGACTGTTTGTGTTACCTACGGATGAACTGGCCCATACACAATAAATACCGGAAGACAAAGCTGTATAGCGGAAGTTAATATCGATGGACCAACCAACGTTGTTTGTCGACGAACAACCCTCACTTTTGTACATTTTGCTACTCTATTCCCGTGTCATGTTTTTCTTGTGGCCGCTTAAACAGGGTAATATCAATATACTAGCATATTCTTATCACAAATCACTTGCACATTTTGACGCATCTTTAGCCTGATTATTCAGCACTTTATGGGAGCGACTAAAGTGTAGTAACTGATCAAGGTGTAATAACTGGAGCACACTTCGACTGCTCTGAAAACATGTTGGAGGATTCATATCTTAGTAACTTTGTATGAACATTTTATATGCTGGTACTGCTGGAAAGTTGTGATCGACAATATCGACCTTCCTTGGACTAAGCAGGAACCAATAGTGTTTCCCACGATCTTAGTCATAACTGACACCGCAGTATTAAGGGTACTGCATGGTTTTCAATGTTTTTCACACCAGGATCTGATTTTCTTCTTTAAGAATCAGCTTAATGCTAAAATTAGATGTGATAGAGAAAAATACATAACTATATATATATATGTATGTGTGTGTGTGTGTGTGCATATAGATGTGTGTATATATATATAGAGAGAGAGATAGATAGATATATGTGTATATATATGTATATATATATATGTATATAGATATGTGTGTATATATATGTGTATATATACATATATGTTTATATATATATAACATTATATATATATATATATATATATATATATATATATAATGAATAATGATTATTTTATTATAATTATCAAGCCCCTTCAAGAATACTTAAGAATGGGTACTGTCTGCAGAATTATAACTAAGGCAATCAATTAGCGTCGATGAAATGTTCATGACTTTCGTTCGTGCGAACACTATATTACCTAATGTACTCGTCAGAATCTGGTGTTTAATAGTTCTTAATTCCCTTCATTACCGTGGCAAGGAATTTGTAACCTACACTGGTGATTGCGTAAGCATCAAACACTAGTCTCTGTATGTAAAAATGAATAATTATTATATATATATTTCTGTAGAAATATATTTTCTTACAATATATACCAATCCTTATTTAAGAAGCTCAATGTAATTACAGAGCAATATAGTGAATGAATAACAAAAAACTATATTCACAAAATTCATGATGTTGAACATCTTATAATTTATTCCTTTAATTCAGTTGATATTTACAATTCTTGACAGTATCTGTTTCGTAGCACAAAATCAATCACTTAATTATTATATCAATCAGTGAATCTATTTTGCCCTTAACTCATCAGAAGAAATAGTAACAATCAATCCGTCAAAAGAAAATAAAGTGTGATTTGATATGATTAAAATACGAAAATTGGAAGAGATCTACCTTTAATATGTTTCCATTACGCCATTTTGAGTTTTATTTGAGATTCACTGATTGATATAATAATGAAGTGATTGATTTTGCGTTACGAAACAGATAGTGTCAAGAATTGTATAAGCCAACTGAATTAAAGGAATGAATTATAAGATGGTCAACATCATGAATTTTGGAATATAGTTTTTTGTCATTTATTCTCTCTCTCTCTCTCTCTCTCTCTCTATATATATATATATATATATATATATATATATATATATATACATATATATATATGCATATATATGCATACATATATATCAACTAAGAACCCCAAAAGAACACAACAAAGAACAAATTCTAGCATACGTCTCTACACACAACACAAACAACCCAGAACTATTCACACAGATAGCAAAAACCTTATCCTCCTCAATCAGAACGACAAACTAAACAACATACTTAAAACAACAAAAATAATAAAAAGCAAACGCCAACCCAAAAACTTAAAACACATCCTAACTTCCTCAAAACTCGTCCCACATACTACAAAAGGAGTTACAAAATGCAACAAACCGCGATGTGGAGTATGTGACATAATAATAGAAGGTAACACATACACATTCAAAAACCCAGCACAAACATTCAAAATAAAAAGGATCTAAATTGCACCTCCAGAAATGTACTATATGCACTAAGATGCACAACATGCAACAAATCCTACATAGGCGCCACCAAAAATTTCAGCAATAGAGTGGCCTTACATAAGAGCAACATCAAAATTGCAGATAACAGACACCTCTATGTTTCAAAACACGTACACACATGCAGTGGAAACAGCTTCAAAATAATGCCAATCTTCCAAACAGACAATTATTTTTATTTACTTACACAGGAAAAAAACTTCATCACCAGATTCACTCCTGAACTGAACAGAACCTAATACCATCACACAAAAATATGAAATGCAAGGTACACTCGCATGCACACCCATACACATACACATATACACACCCACACATAAATCAGAACCGACACATTAAAACACACACACGTGCGCGCATAAAACCACACACAGACATAACACCCCTATCTCTAATACAACACACTGAACAATACCAACCCTACTTAACCTCGAAACCAACAACACTAGGAGACACCTAGAACCATAGTATAATATCTGTTCCAACACCTCGCTCCCTCCTCAGTCAGGGGAGGAGAACCCCCTCATGACTGAAACGACTATCATCCCTTCTATCATCCCCCTCCCATACCTACACCCCCTCCAATGCCCCCCTCTGGGGAACAAAATCTTCCCCACACTAGGAACCGATCCTGGGTCTGGCCATACCCACATGGGGAGACAAATAAATAGAAACATTAAAAAATCCCCTATTTTAAATACACCCCTCTTTCTAAACAAACATAATATAAGACTAAAACGAAAAATCACAATACTAAAATCCAAGAATCCAAAAAATAAATATCAAAATAGAATGAAAGCACCCCTACCCTTACTTAAGAAGAGCTGGTCCCCCTCCCCACACATACACATTAGTAACGACCTCGGACCACAGCCGCCTTCCTAATACTATAAAACAATATACACATTCCCAAACCAATAAAAGCAAATACACACACACACGCGCACGCACACACACATAAACACACACGCACACACACCCTACCCCACCCCAAAGGAAAAGAAAAACACATTAGCAGAAAGAGATAGCGACTACAGAGAGGTCAACGCCTCCCTGGACAAGCCAAATAAAAAAGCAATAATAATTCAGCATACCAATGTATAATAAACACTTACAAGCCTCCACCCCTTGGAAAAACTTTAAACTAACTACGAAAATCGCCATTTTTACACATTTAAAAATAATTTCCGACGAGAACGCATCACAGACCGTCTGAAACGCGCGTAAACGATTTCAATGACTTAAAAACATTATTACAATGATCCAAACATAATTCTCAATGAAAAACCAAGACAAAGAATAATAAAATAATGTTAAAAAATACACATTGTTGGTGACTACTCCCTTATTTAAATATACATACATATATATATATATATATATAAATACATACATATATATATACATACATATATATATATATATATATATATATATATATATATATATATATATATATATATATATATAAATTGTGCTCGGGTTTGAATCTATCGACTGGTGTTATCCGTGACACCCTGCACTGATGATTCCCGAAAGGATGAAACACTAGTCTGTAGATATTTTATAATTATTATAGTAAATAATTATGTTAGATCCTTTAAGAAACTGTGGGTGGGGTGTTAACGTAACTGTTACATGTCAACACTCGGGACCAACACGTTGTATGCAGACAGTCACGAGGAAACAAAGACATGAAAAGAATTCGACTCACACGTTTTTTTCAAATCCCAAAGCTACGCTGACGAACTAGTTATCACTGTGTGGTCAGTTGTAATGACTAGTTGGAAGAGCGTGAATAAAAAGAATGCAGTTGCAGATATTGACTTGTGAAACTATAAAACCAATTCCTGTCACGGACGTGCGTCAGAAGCACAGATTCGTCATTGCATATCTAGCAAAAGTGCATTGAGAATGGTGGTGACTATGTAGAAAAATAAATCATGGAGCGCAAAATGTCGCACGCTTTAAAGGTACTATTCCCGTCTTCGTAGCTCTTAAACTTTTTAGTAAAACAAAAGGAAACATTACATTTTGAATGACTCTCCTATATATATATATATATATATATATATATATATATATACACTAGCAAAAGTATCCGTCGTTGACTGGGTTCAAAAACAGCCTATAGAAAATGGACTCTGATTTATGAAAGTATGATAGGTTATGAAAAGGAAGGTTTGTAAAGAGATAGCTTCGAATTTGGGGGTACCATATGACGAAAGTAAAAATAAAAAAATAAAATAGATAAACCCCATAATTTATTATACCATACCTGTTCACACTTAAACACTTTATTAAAGTTTGTGCCTATTTCTATTTCTATTCTATGGAGGCCAGGCGCGAACGCAGACCCCACAATTTTATTATACCATCCCTATTTAAGTTAAAACATACTTATCAAAGTATTATTATGTACATCTATAGCAAAAACACTTGCAAACTTTTTTTTAATTTTTTATTTCCATACTTTGTGGAACAGGCGCGAACGCAGACCCCATAATTTTAATGAACCACCGTTCTGCCAGATCAATCATTCCTGTGTCTCGATACATCTTCTATCATTATATGTAATCAGTTTTTTAAAATAGTCAACCATATAGGAGCTTATTCGTGACCAGACACACACACACACACATTAAGCTTTATATTATATAATATATATATATATATATATGTGTGTGTGTGTGTGTTGAAATATACTTTATTTTCTTATAATATGTAGCCATCCTTATTTAACAAGCTCAATGTAATTACAGAGCAATATAGTGAATGAATGACAAAAGTCTATATTCCAATGTTCATGATGTTAACCATCTTATAATTTATTCCTTTAATTCAGAGTGACTTTATTTCTAAATTCAAAATGACATAATGTAAATATATTATGAGGTATTTACAGCTTCTCTACCAATTTTCGGATTTTAATCATGTCAAAAATGTACTTTATTTCCTTTTGATAGATTGATTGTTGCTATTTCTTCTTACGAGTTAAGGGCATAATAGATTTATTAATTGATATAATAATTAAGTGATTAATAGATTTATTAATTGATAATTAAGTGATTTATTAATTGATAATTAAGTGATTTATTAATTGATAATTAAGTGATTCATTTTGCGCTACGAAATAGACACTGTCAAGAATTGTAAATGTCAACTAAATTAAAGGAATAAATTATAAGATGGTCGACATCATGAACTTTGGAATATACACTTTTGTCATTCATTCACTATATATATATATATATATATATATATATATATATATATATATATATATATATATATATATTGAATATAGTCTATATTCCAAAGTTCATGATGTCGACTATTTTATAATTGATTCGCCCACTCTGATGAGTCGTAGACGACGAAACACGTGACAGTGGATAATTATATTTTTAAAACAATATATATATATATATATATATATATATATATATATATACAAAGCTCCCCATGTGGAGGTACCAGGTTGGTTAAGGGGAAGATTATTCTCAACTCGCATTTAGGTAAAAATGCACTTTCGTAAATGATTGAATTTATTCAAAACCATATCGCAAAAACAAAAAAAATAACATATATATATATATATATATATATATATATATATATATATATATATATATATATATATATATATATATATTGCCGCCCCAGTATGTTAAAGGGCAAGTGTAGGTCTCTACCCACAGCTTTTGTGATCCGAATAATCCCCCTGCACTCCAAAGGAAAACGGTTTCGAAAGAAATTTGTCAACTCGAGGAAGCCACGTGAATTGCTACAGTTCAAAGGCAAGGTAACTAGGAGCATAGAGTAAATGAAGCAAGACAAATGAAAGCTTAAAAAATGTTTTCTAATAAAGGTATTTAACGAGTATATATGTACTAGCCGGCCGCCCATCGTTGCCCGGTCGTACAATATGCTTAAATATGCTATTTTTATTTTATCCAGATTATTATATATAATTTTATAGAATCAATCCTCTATTGATTATTATATATCACGAGGAATAATTCACCAGGTGAACTAATTCGGAAAAATATATTAAATAATAATGATAATGTCGGTCATCAAATTCCGTGTTTGTTTGCAATGTCACGTCAGCTGATATTTGGGCTCGACGATATTAAAAATAGTCTTTCTTCTCTTATGGATACAAAGAATTTTGACAAGGGATTTTTTTTACGTTACACTGGCCGGTTCAACGTGAAATATTTCCCTGTCAAACAAGAAAGACTATTTTTAAGATCGGATTTTTTCAAATTTTCTTATTCACTCATCGGATGAAATTTTGTGTAAAACATATCTAAGAATACTGCCAGATCTATAAATTACTTTTGTGTGTAATTTGAAATTCCGTTTCGGAATATATAAGGAAGGCACTCACAGACACATACACACACGCAGACACACACACACACACACACACACACACACACACACACACACATAAAGTGACTTTTATGTAACAGAAATTTCATTTTTTATTTTTTGGAATCCTTGGAGATGGAGCTTTATAATTTTTGCATTCATTTTTTTTTTTTTTTTTTTGCGGACTGTTATCCTCATCCCTATAGTTGTTGATGTTTTATCATGTTTCGACCAACTCATCCTGCGGACTTCTTTAGGTGTTTAACCGCAACGGAGTCTGTTACGCAGTGGATAGAAGCGAGTCTCTACGGTTCCAGGTGAGCATTTTCTGAAGATAGTGGTTTTAATCCTACCCAAAAGCAGGCCAGAGGATTAGTCGGTCAAAACGTGGTGAAACAACAACAACAACAACAACAACAACAACAACAACAACTATGAAGATGAGGATAATAGTCCACAAAAAGAATGAATACGCATTCTACGGCATCTTACCAGCATCAGCTAACCTTCCTGCATGGGGGTTATCTACATCTGATCGATGCAGCGCATCTGGGAAAACTGCCAAACTCAAAGATATTCTCATTGGATGCGAACATTCTCTGAGAAGTTATAAGATTTTTGGCGGAAGTTTCGAAGATATGTTGTGAGATTGCCAATAAAGCTTTCGATGCCACCAGGAGTAAAATTCATTTCGTTAAAGAATAAAAGAGTTCAAATCTTTGTGTAAAAATAGGCAGAGATTGTCAATACGTTTCTAAATTTTTGAGATGAGGATTGGTTATTAGTATCATTTGGAATCATCGGACTATTGTTCTCATCTTGAGTTCATTTTTACAACGTTTCGGTCGATGTAACCTCCGACTTTCTTCGGGTGTATCTTATCAAACTTGGGAATGTTTCTGTCGAACTCGGGAATTTGGACGTAAAGTTCCGATTTTTCTGATTCCGGATTCTGATTCAGATTAATCATTCCACTACTAACATATATATATATATATATATATATATATATATATATATATATATATATATATATATATATATATATATATAGTAAGTTATAAAATATACATGGAGATTAAGCTACACTGAATATTCCGCGTTTCATCCACTCTAGGATTCTTCAGGCTTATTCAGTGTTGCTTATTCACCATATACATTTTATAACTTACTAACTAGCTCTACCTACGTATTGAGCACTTTTGAAGTAGATACTTAAAGTTTACGCATAAATCTATACTTTCGTATATTAATTTATGTGATTAAATTAAGTAGTTATATATATATATATATATATATATATATATATATATATATATATATATATATATATATATATATATATATATATATATATATATATATATATAGGCGGAAGAGGGGTAGAATCCCGAAACATGTATGTACGTAGATTACTGTTTTTAAAAAATAATAAATGAATAAAATATTATTTGTTTACGTTAAAAAAAAACACCCGATCTCCAAGGTGGAGACGCTAATCTTAATATCGTTTAAAAAATCAACAACAAAATCTATATATATTTGCTTTGTAACAGTTTGTTTGTAACTTTGTTCGCAAACATCTCCTCTGGCGTTTGAGTCATTTATATTCTCAAACAAAATATGCCGTATATTTAAAAGTGAAGTATCTGTTCTGATCTGGATTGAAGAGGAAGATTGAGAGTGAGGAGAGATGGACAAGGGTAAGGAAGAAAGGGGACAGAGAGATAAGGGAAAGAGAGACCGGAAGAGAGCAAGGAGTACAAACGGGGAAAGACGGGGGGGGGATAAAGAAAAAAAAGAAAAACATGCAAAAAACATTTTTTACTTTTCAATTTTGTTAACCGTGCTCCCGGGTAACACCCGGTAACCTTGGCAATTGTTTATAGTTTAAATCGATGTTCCAAAGTTTCGAAACAACTGTATATTCAATGGGAAGGGTGGAGCGGTCGGTATTTATTTCTCTCCATCCATCAGCGGAAAAATGTGACACAAGAGGCGGAAAGTGAGATTGAAGAACCAGAGCTCCAGAAATGGATCACTCACCTCGTCTCAAAGAAAGAAGGCAAAGCCGAGGAGGAGGATGGACCACCTAGAACTGCACATGGCCAGTAATATATCGCAGTCAACGGAGAAGATGTCGTTTAAAAAATGATCTAGGCTCTGATGGCTTGTGCGCCGACGGGCAAAACAGATCAACTCCTATTTTATATTTCGTGTTTATTATCGAACGACTTCAACAGGATTGGGCGAAGAAGTGCTAGTGTTGAAATTACAAAAATTATACAAATGTTGGAAAGATTGCGAAAAAGATTTGAGATGACGTCAAACAAAGAAAATGAAAGGGGAAACAATCTCGTGCATTGGCGGAAAGTAACATGAACGTCGGCACTAGGATGAGGGGTGCGTGTGTGTAGAATAGTGCGTGCATATGGTAACATTTGTTGCATTTCAACTGTGTGTGTGTGTATATATATATATATAGAGAGAGAGAGAGACAGACAGAGAGAGAGAGAGACAGTTTCAGGTTTATATATATATATAGAGAGAGAGAGAGACAGACAGACAGACAGACAGACACGTGTATGTGTATACACACACACACACACACACACACATATGTGTATACGAAAACCTAAAATTCTTTATTTGTTCCTCGACATTTTGTCTTTATTCAAAGACATCTTCAAGATGAATAAAGACGAAACGTCGATGAATATATAGACAGTTTTAGGCTCTTATTTTGCATTTCTCCTCCTTATTCTCTCCTCCCTATTCTCTCTCTCTTTCTATCTCTCTCTCTCTCTCTCTCTATCTATCTATCTATCTCCTCGCTTTCTTAAATATTTAAAATTTTCAATTTTCAAAATAGAGATGTACATAATAAAACTAATATTTATAGATATAGATTAATCCTATCCACACGCATACACACACATACACACACATGGATTTTTAATAGATGGCTTATCTTATCAGAGAATAGCAAACTAGACGTGAGTAATTATAAAATTTTCTTATTAGCACATGAATTGAAAATTAAATTTGTAATAATGGTGTAAACAGTTTAATTTTCACTTCATCAAAATTTATAATTATCCATACCTATTTTGCTAACATTTCCTCCGACAGATAATTACTAAAGTTTTCCTTTTCTTAAATCCAATTAATTCTGGGGCACAAAATATCACTCGTTTTAATGGTACTATTCTTGTCTCCATAGCTCTTCAACTTTATGAGAATTTTTTTTTTTACTAGGAGGCTTTACTTTTGGAACGACTGTCATACTTGTAAAACAAGCAAAGCGATATATAGTGCATCGATGCGACAGGGGCTTCAACTTGGTAAGCGGTGCGGTGCATATTCAGTTAGAAATTCATTTCATGTAAGAAAATGTTTACATCTTGGAAAAGGTAATACGAAGGAATTTATAAAAATATTATATATATATATATATATATATATATATATATGTGTGTGTGTGTGTGTGTGTGTGTGTGTGTGTGTGTGTGTGTGTGTGTGTTAAAATTTATAAAAAAAATGTACATATATAAATTCTGAATTAAATTATTTAGAAATATAACAAAACTTATTGTTTGACAAATAATTATTAAAGTTTTTTCCTTAATCCATGGATTTTCAATAAATAGCTCATCACATCGGATTTTACAATTGTTCCTGGCCCTATCGGTGGGGCATTAGAATACGCCGACTGCCCCCCTGCAGAGGGTAAAGGTCCCTCAATGGGGGTCCTGGATATGACCTTAAACTATATCCAGTGGTGAGGCCCCAGCTTGTGGGCTTTGGGGAGTGTGGAGCCATCCTTTAATTACCATTGCTCCCAGGTCCACTCTGACCCGGAGTGGTAGTACCTGTTAGGGTCCCAAATAGAAACCGACGTGAAAACAACAAATATATTCTATTAAAAAAAAATCTTCAAAATCTTTGGATTCGGCATTAAATAACCCGAAAAGGGTTGATATGCCGTAAAACAAAAACAACCAACCAACCAACAATTGTTCCTGACTCCTCATTCTTTCATCTTAAAGTATCCTTTTTTTACATTATCACATAATTATTTTTTTATTTTTAATTTATGTGATAACTAGGCTGACCGCCCGGCGTTGCCCGGGTGTTTGGAGGTGTGTGTTGAGTAAAAGAAGAAAAAAGTGGTAGTATGCAGGCAGGCAGGCTCGAACCTCTGACGCGAAGGCGGAAAAGAAAGTGAAAGAAAATCTGACGTCTTACTGCTACTCCATGACGCGATCGGAAGTTTGAAATGTTAAAATTGTGCAAAGTCAATCTAATCGATACGATGACTTGCAAAAACTAGATCCATCCTTGTAGAAAACTGCCCAGTTGAGGGTGAATAAATTAATGTTTTGGGCCAATTCTTGGAATATTTGTCGTCCGAAACTTCGTGCTTCAAAGTGATACCAATCTCGTGAAAATCCGTCGCTTCTATCGAAAGTTTTAGGCATACATACATACATTCATACATACATACATTTAAACAGACAGCTGAAATTTATACTATGGATAAGTAAAATTTATAACACCTCATATCTATTTTGCTAATAACATTTCTTCCGATGAGATGAGCCATTCATTGAAAATCCATGGATTAAGGAAAAAAACCTTAATGATTATTTTTACTCTTTTGTCAAACAATAAATTTTGATGTAATTCTACATAATTTAATCTAGAATTTACACACACACACACACACACACACACATATATATATATTATTATTATTATTATTATTATTATATTATTATTATTACAATAATAATTATTAAATACCTACAGACACTAGTGTTTCATCTTTTCGTGACACAATTACTGTCAGTCGGTAGATTCGAACCCGGGCACAAGGCCAACATATAAGTATCCAAAATCGAAAAAATTCCGATTAAAAAAGGAATAGTCTGATTTTGACCAAAGTTAACACCCTTATATAGCCTAACATCATAACTGCATTTGACAGATTTTATACCCCCACGATCAGAAGTGCACGGCGTATAAAACTAACAGAATGTTCTTTTATAAAACAAGGTCGCGTTAAAAATGAATGATTGCAGCACAATTGAATCATGTCACTTGACATGTGCATTTTAAATTTGAATTCAATCATTGTATAAAAATGGTTTTATGGAATCCAGAGTAGGTTCTTTAAAGTGCAATGACAACTATAATGTTTGGTGAACTAAGTCACTGCGGGGAGGCATGTGACGCTTCCTTCTGGTGAACGTGGTAGGCCCCTGACTAGAGTAGACGATCAATCGATTTGATTTTAAGAGGGGTAATTTCATCGATTTCGATGATAATAAAAGTATTGGAAGTGTAGAACAATCGTTGATCCTCATTTACTCCTTTTTTAACAACTTCCTCAACAATAAAACAGACATTAAAAACTACCAAGCACTCTCCCAAAACCCTCACATCCGATACCGGTATATATTCCATCCCATGTAACAACTGTCAACAAGCGTACATAGGTGAAACACAGCGAAAATTGAAATTAAGACTTAACGAACACAGAAGAGATATAAGGAATGGTAACGCCCTAAATGCACTCTTTTGCCATTGTGCAGAACACGATCACTCATTTAATTTAGATCAAGCGAAAATTATTAAATACGTGATAGATAGAGCTAAAAGAAGACTTTTAGAATCAGCACTAATATTAAATACTAATACTATTACGCAAAGAAAAGGCTTCTACCATTTAACCCCTAGCATAGGGAAAATAATAATCAAAAAACAAAATATCAAAACAGATCCTGGCTAACCGTTTTTCCTTAAATATTTCAACAAAATGAATAAGTTTACAGGAGAAAAAAAAATGTAATATTTATTTTAACGCATTTTTAAAAGTGTATATATAGACATCGAACAACCCAACCTTCCCATACGCACACATGTTTGTCCTTCTCGACATGGGTAGGATTTAAAAACTGTCCTCTTTTTCGTACGATCTATGACTTTTTCTTTTCTTGCATTTTTACTTCAATTATCCTGAAGATGTCCTCTGAAATAAGGACGAAACGTTGATTATTTTAATAATTTCATTCGGTTTTTCTATTTTTCTCAATATATATATATATATATATATATATATATATATAATTTAAAGGAGATTAGAACAATAGTCTAAAGAGCTGAGTGTATTTTAATGTAACAGTGAAATTACTAGTTTAATTAAAATACAGGAAAGAAAAGTGCTCGTTGTAATTTAGATATATATAATAAGCTCGATAGGTAAATATCCTAGAGCTAATTCAATATTAAGTAATGTGATTGATAATTTAAAATTTAAAAATCAAATTATAATTAAATTAAAATTAAAAATCCGTTTCATAAGAAGGAACAACAACAAAATCAATTATCTGTACGATCGTTTCGGAAAACAGTGTTTTTATTGTGGTAGACATCAAGTTACGGACAATAATTATTACATTTAGTTTTTTAATAAACAAGGTCTCCTCGTCAGCAAATTGTGAAGGGTTTTTATTAAATTAAAAAGACACCATAAATAAACCTAGCATTAAAAGTAAGGCAGATGTATCTAGAAAAAAATGTGGTACTTCTTTATAATCACACCTTCATGAAAAATAGTGATTTATTTTTATTTTTTATTTTTTTTGTCCGGTGTTAACTTTCGCTAAGTTGGGCACACACTCTTTTGTAGTCTGCTCTGCACACAATCAGACACTCTGTTTCAACTCATGTGACACCTACTTGTATTGTCTCCCTCTCTTTGATAGCTTCATTCAAATTAGCCAACTTTACTCAACACTGTTTTCCGAAACGATCGTACAGATAATTGATTTTGTTGTTGTTCCTTCTTATGAAACGGATATATATATATATATATGTCTGTCTCCATATTTTCAAACTCTATCTCCTCTGAAACTAAAAGTCGTAGAGCGGCACTAGGGGCCTCAAATGATTGCATTTTTATGGACCCTTTTTTATGGGTCTATAGCCGGTGTAAATGGTGTTTAAAAGGTCAAAAAATGGGTCAAAATTGAAAAAAATCTTTATACATTTTGTACATTCATCTTAGTTTATTTTTAATTTTAAATCAGTTCATATGTGTGCCATGTTGTACAGTGGTAACGTCACCAGCTTTGAATGCTACAATGTTGCTTTTGGTTCCGATTGTAGCTGATGGCACCCAAATACTTTTTTTTTTTAACTTTAGAAATCACGACTCTATAATAATACATACGAAATCTGAACAAATTTAAATATCATATTTAAGCGTATTTTACGATCGGACAAAGCTGCCCCCCCCCCCCGGCTAGTATCAATATAAGTACGTAATATTTATTTTTATTTTGTTACAGAAGCTGAGAAAAATATCGATACCTTACCAGTCTCTGGTCGACTATGCTGGATTCGCTTCAGCCTCTGTTTGTATCTATCTCCTCTGAAATGATGTCCTGCGTGTGTGTTGGATTTGAAACCGATGGTACCGATTTCTTCTGATCATCTGTAACTCTCCCCCCTCTCTACCTCTCTCTCTCTCACACACACACACACACACACACACACACACACACACATATATATATATATATATATATATATATATATATATATATATATATATATATATATATATATATAAAACTGAACGTCTGTGTCTGTGTCTGGTCACGAATAGGCTGCTATATGGTTGACTATTATAGAAAACTGATTACATATAATAATAGAATGTGTATCGAGACACAGGAATGGGTATGTTTGATCTGGCATAATGATGATTCATTAAAATTGTGGGGTCTGCGTACGCGCCTGGTCCACGAAGTATGGAAATAAGAAATTAAAGAATTAAAAAAAAAACGTTTACAAGTGTTTTTGATATAGATGCACATAAGAATACTTTGATAAGTATATTTTAACTTAAATAGGGGTGGTATAATAAAATTGTGGGCTCTGTGTTCGCGCCTGGCCTCCATAGAATGGAAATAGGCACAAACTTTAATAAAGACTTTTCATATCTATCTGCGTAAGTATACTTTGATAATTATGTTTCAATTTGAAGAAATATGGTATAATAAAATTATGGGATGTTCCTTCGCGCCTGGCCTCCATAGAATGGAAATATGTCACAAAGTTTAACAAGGTTT
>NC_136517.1:76289855-76329855 GCF_053919585.1 Euprymna scolopes | reverse complement strand
ATATAACATTTCCTCTTTGTAAGGAAACATCATTTTGTTGGTCACTCTTAGCTACGAATGGAAACAAAGTTGATATAAAAAATATATATTTTCGCGAAAATTATCTTTACTTTCATCATATTTTGCTTAGGGTAAAATTTTTGAGTATCAAAACCTATCTCTTTACAACCCCCTCCTTTTCATAACCTATCATACTTTCATCAATCACAGTCAATTTTCTGTAGGCTGTTTTTGAACCCAGTCAACGACGGGTCCTTCTGCTAGTATATATATATATTGCAATCTTGTGAAACTCTTCTTGCTGGCTGTTTTCTTCCTACGTCTAACCTCGATCTTTTCAATATTAAGGTTAATAAGCATTTTCATCATTGCGACAATTATCTTTCGTTCTTGTAAGCTTCTTACATCAAGTGGCTTTACCACTTGTTCCGAGTGATTTCAATTTTTTAAAAAAGCAAGATATTCCGGATTTTGGAATATTTTTTTTTTAATTTCTCTTGTAAAGAATCTTTTCTCATGTAATAGCGTTTAAAACAGATACTACACATGAGTTATTCATTTGGTCATGGAATAAAGATACAATTTTAATGAAACAAATTGGCGCATCTCCAATACAAACGTGAAGGAGGCAGAGAAAGGCACCCTCTATTTATCCTTCGCTTGAGGGTTACTTACACATCCTTTCGTTCTTCCATCGTTTGCCATATCATGTATGACGCTGCTTTTTTATTTTTAATATTACTAAACAAACTATTTAAATTAGTCGTCGGGGTTGAATAGAAATTAATTATCACTTTGTAGTCTTCGTTGTTTACATTCAGCCTCGCGGACTAAATAACTCACTCATTTATTTATATTAGCTGCGAAAATAACAGCATAAACAAAAAAGCAGCTTAACGCATTATCTACCGTCGAAAATAAATTAAAAACAACCTAACACATCATCCAATATGTCACAGGCTTGACATATAGATAGCGCTACAAATTAAAAATATGTATAACGTTTCTGAAGTACTAACCTTCAAATGGTGTGTTTTATTTACAAATTATAGTAATTTAAGTGAAACTACTGTTGACTTTTTTTAATGGATAAATCTGAATTTCGTGCGATGATAAAGCATGGGTTTCTGATGGAAAAAATACCGTTCAAGTAATAACTTCATAAGTGTTATTCGGACTTTGTCTTGTTATAAACAATCGTCGTTTATTATTTTTTTACAAAAGTTTTTAGTGATAAAAACAGCCAATTGTTATTGATTAAAATTAGTTGCTTCTTGTTGTTGTGGCACCACGTGGCCGTCCCTTCGACAAGCTGTCGACCTCATAGTTGTGTGCCGTGGATTACTACCTCCATCTCTTCATCGTTCTCGTTGGCCTTGTCATCATATTTTGGTTCACACTGGCGGCTGCCGACAGAATGCACGCGAGTCACAACGTGAAAATAAAATAAATCGTGAAACAAAGAAAGAAAAGACACAACACCAATGTTTCACATATATTTGACGGTTGGATTTGTGTGTGTGTGTGTGTGTGTGTGTGTGTGTGTGTGTGTGTGTGTGTGTGTGTGCGTGTGTGTGTGTGTGTGTGTGTTCTCCCCGTTCTATCGATGTTACATTCGTCTTTCAGTCGCTATTCGGCTCTATCTCTGTTTTCTAGTCAGCTCTAAAAACTGTCCAACCGCTGTCGCTACCAGCTCCCATCGATTGCAACCGGCAGATCGATGTTTCAATGGTTCACACATCCGGCGCCTTTCGGGAAGACTTTCACCCACGTCTTAGGACAGACTTACCCGTCCTCGACCGCCGTTGGCACGGAACCCTTCTCCACTTCGGACTTCGAATATTCTATCTATATAAAAGCCAAGTACGTCTAAGGATAGAGTACTGCTGCCACATATGGACAGGAGTTGCTAAAAACAGCCTATCCTGCCTTGACAGAGTACAAAATAGGCTTCGTGGCTTAGTAGGGGATGCCCTTTTCTCTTCCCCGCAACAGGAGAGACATTGCGAGCCTGTCTTTGTTTTATCGTTACTTCCATGGTAAGTGCTCGTCTGAGCTCCAGTCTCTGGTCCCCCCTCGCCAATCTTTCACGATAAACACCTGTCTAGCTGAAACCATTGTCAATAATTTCCCCCCTCCACTCTTTACTCTAAGTCAAAACGTAGATTCCATGAACAAAGGTTCTTTCTTAGAAGTGCACGCCTGTGGAACTCTTTTCCGTTTGCCTGTCTCCCACCTGACTACAAACTGGATGTCTTCAAGTCCAACATAAACAAATTCCTGATGAACCGCCCCCTTAAGTAAGACACTTTATCAAATCTCCAATACTAATGATTACTACGATGCTATCCCATTGATTACTGCACAGGCAATAACCCTTACACCGAGTGGCTTCCTGGCCTTGATAAGTGGTGACTACCTTGTAAAAAAAAAGATCGATGTCAACTGTCTTCTCTGCGTCGGTATCTGAAGTCTCCCCACACCGGCTACCGGAAGCTGCCTTTCCCTGTGTTATCTGTTCTGTAGGTTTCTATTGTCATTGTCAAATCAAAAAAGCTCGATCTAAAAATACCTACAGATTCATTGTTTGCTACTTCCCATCTCTTTGTTTATTGTAAGATACTTCCTATCCTTTTGTCTATTGCCCCCCTTTCAGTATTTAGTGACTCGGGTCCCCATCAGGTCCACTTAATAGTATCACCTTGTTATTGACATAATAATCCCAGATTGCTCGAATGGCGTGCCTAAATATTACACAAATAGAGAATCATGTATGTAGCGTTATGGTGTACTAAAAAGGATATGTTGTGTAATGGGTATACCATAGCACCATAGGTCAATATCTGTACTTGGGACGAAGGGTTCATCCTGGTGTGTATACGCGTCACTAAATATCTATTGTTGGTTCTTCACCTTTTGAACCCTAAGTTATGTAGTTGCTGTCTATTTATGTTATATTTATATCTAATTTTTCATGTGTGTGTGTGCGTGTGTGTGTGTGCGTGTGTGTGCGCGCGCGTGTGTGTGTGTGTGTGTGTGTGCGCGTGTGTGTGTGTGTGTGATACATGTATTTTGGGACATACCTTCATGCGTCTTGGATCTTGGTCCACCTGGAATTCATCTTGTTCTTGGAGGGAAGGCTGGAACCTGTTTGGACCAATATTCGTTCACTTCCAAGAACGCCAGTTGGTTTTATATAGTTTTTATTCACTTTCCAGATGTCGATTGCAGAATTGAAAGTGAATATCCTTGCTTGTATAGTTACTTCTAAGTCTCCATTCTGAGACACGTCAGCCCTCTCCCCAATGAAGGGGGGCGACATGTTAAACCGCCCGCTCTGCTCAATGTCCAAATTCCAACTCCGATGTGATGCTCAGTTAATCTGATCACGTGGTAACATATACGTAGATCCGTCAGCTGACCAGATACTTCCGGTAAACTTGTCTATGATCTAACTTTGTTATATTTGGACAGGTTTTTATAAATATTATTCATATTCATCTTCCGTTCGTCTCTCCAGTTAGATAGATAGATCGAGATTGATAGACACAGAAATAGATAGATAAATAGATAGATCGACACTTTCTTGTGTTTGACCTACTACATAACATTCCTTCTTCCCCTTGTTTATCAAAATGTATGGCATGTTGTTATCCAACAGTGAGAGCAGTTGTCGTGCATTTGTCATACTTTAATTTGTAGTACATAGTTAGTAAAACCCGACAACTCGACTAAAATTTGTTGGCAGTGGACCTCAAAACGGCCGTGTTATAGTCAGCTGGGAAGCAATCTCGTTGTAGTGTATTCCGAGAAGTTCTGGGAAAGAAACTTTGTTCATGAAGGTTCCTTTTGTGGTTTTCGCCAAACTTTCACAAGAAACACTCGTCTAGCTGAAAACACTATCAATAATTCCCCCCACTCTTTATCTGTGCCTAAACCTAAACGTAGATTCCATGAGCAAAGTTTCTTTCTTAAAACTGCACGCCTGTGGAATTGTCTTCCGTTTTTCTGCTTTCCAGCTGACTACAATATGGTTTTCTTCAAGTCTAACGTAAACAAGTTCTTGATGAGCCGTTCCATATAAGTTAACAAATTTACCGAATTTTCATTACTAATGATTACTATATTTTCCAATTTCTACTGTACACTCTTTAACCCTTATCCTTGAGTGGCCTCTTGGCCTTGATAATGTGGTGATGCCTGTGTAAAAAAAAAAAGATTGGCAACAGAAGAAAGGAAAATTCTTTACAGTGGGTGTAGCTCGACAGGTTTTTGCTGTGAATGTTATGCAGGAGAAACCAGTGAATAGAGTTCAGTAAAACACCTAACATGAAAATAACGATAGAGCAGAAAGAGACTAGCAACCTCTCTTCTTAGGAAAGAGAAGCGATTATCTATCATTAGATTTCAAAGTCGATTATCTACTGCATCAATGCAGTAACGAGTGCTTTGCATTGCACTTCCCAAGATGCAGTAGCTGTACTCCATCTTAGGACATATCATAGTCTTATACAGGGCTGAAGTATTTATGTAATGCAATGAAAACCCTTGTTGACATGGTAACTGGCCAGATTTATATAAACCAACTCTATTATCACCTATTTTTCACACCAGCTGTGTACCCGTGATTTTTCGCTGGTAATGTTCCTTTTTAAGCTGAATGACAGTATGCCTCCCAAAACTCTAGCTCTCTTTGTATTCGTCGAAGCTTAAATGATCCTATCTAACCTCATTTTCTTTTTAATTCCTTCCAAATGCTCAAGGACCATTCTTCGTGGTGTCAACTACTCTTAGTTCCCGTGAAATTATTGTAATATGCCCAATAATTGCTTTTAGTTAATGCTTCCCCAATACCAGTTTATTTCCGTTCATCTGTTGTTCATCAATGTCGCCATAAATAAAAACGTGTATGACGTACGTACCCGTGACGAAAAGAACATATCATATTCTAAAAAGCACATAACTTGATCAAGTAGTTTTATTTTTATAAAGAACAACATTTTAATTGATTAATGGGAATTAGTAGGCATTACAATATAAATTTCGAAAGTTTGAATTATTGTTGAGTTATCTCCATGTGTTTATTGATATCTGTTTTTTTTTTTTTTAATAGTGAGCAAGACGGATTCGCTTGTTCATGAAATTTTATTTTCTTATTAAAAAATAAATTATGGCGCCAGTTTGTGTGATTTTGGGAATATGATATGTCTTTCCATCAAAGGTACGTACATCCTACAGATTTTTACTTTATTTTTGTTTTTATTTTAATATAGGGGTTCAAAATAAGAACCGAAAATATCACTGGAGCTGGAAGAGAGTCACAAATGTTTATATATTTTGATAAATATATTGGAAGGAAGGGTGTGGTATCCATTCTTCAACATTCTTTCGACTCTTCAAACTACTGCTTTCATACTGTTGCCACATCTGGGCAGGAGCTGCTAGAAAGGACTTGTCCTGTCTTGATAGAGTTCAAAATAGACTTCGTAGCATCGTAGGAGATGTTCTTTTCTCCTCCTTGCAACCTCTATCTCACAGAAGAGATGTTTGCGAGTTTGTCTCTGATGTATCGTTATTTTCATAGAAATTATTCGACTGAGCTTCAATCTATGGTCCCCCCTCGCCAAACTTTCCAAGAAACACTCGTCTAGCTGTAAACACTATCAATAATTCCCCCCACTCTTTATCTGTGCCTAAACCTAAACGTAGATTCCATGAACAAAGCTTCTTTCTTAGAAGTGCACGCCTGTGGAATTGTCTTCCGTTTTCCTGCTTTCCGGCTGACTACAATATGGTTGTCTTCAAGTCTAACTAACTGTAAATAAGTTCTTGATGAGCCGTTCCATATGTTATCAAATTTACCGAATTTTCATTACTAACGATTACTATATTTTCCAATTTCTACTGTACACTCTTTAACCCTTATCCTTGAGTAGCCTCTTGGCCTTGATAATGTGGTGATGCCTATGTAAAAAAGAAAAAAAAAACTTCTCGCAATGTTTCGGCCGATATAACTTTCGGTCCATCTTTGGGTCTCTTTCGTCGAATTTGGAAATTTTTATGTCAAAGTCGGGAATCTGTACGCAATTTCTGCGGACATCAATTGAAATATTGAAAAGTCTGTTACTAAGACTGACAAGATATGGAGAGAGAAAAAGAGGAACCATCTTCTATAATGAGACGCAGAAAAACTCAGAAACGAAGAACAATGCCGGAATGTCAGGCGTTTTAAAGAGGCAGCACGTATGTTGCGCAACAACGACCTCGTAATAGACCTAGTATGGGATTTAATACAATGTATGTGTGTGTGTTCGTCAATCGGAGTCGATTATGACCATAGACAACTATTTGTGTGTCCGCAGGTGGCTGATGTCGCAAATCTGATAGGTCCTGAACTGGCATCTAAGCTTCAGTCTCTGTCGCATCGACGAAACGTTGCATCCCTCTGCCTGTTCTACAAGTATTTTAATGGTGAATGCTCTAACGAACTGCAAGCACTTGTGCCTCCACGACGGACCCGACAGGCTGCAAAATCCCATCCCTACACTGTAGAGATCCCTAGATGTAAGAAAGCTTTCTATTCCAGTAGTTTCTTCCCCAGAACCGCTAGACTTTGGAATTCCATTCCCGGTCCCTGCTTCCCCAACTGTACTGACGTCCAGAAGTTCAAGTGCAACGTGAACAGACATCTTGCTGCCCAAATCCCTACATAATGCCCCAGTAGTTGTTGCCCCTGATAGTAGCCCCCTACACCAAAGTGGCAATGTGCCTTGTTTGGGGTGAAAATGTAATAAAAAAATCCGGGCGCGGAAGCCCCTGCCACATGTTGGACACCAGTGGCGGAAGACGGCCACTTCAGCATCTCGGGCTTTTCGCGATGCGCGCTTCTCTTTTGCAGATTCAGTTCGTCTTGCCTCTGCGAGCAGAGAGCCCTGGTGTACCAATATGACAATTATTAATTATCAATATTAGATTGGAGCAGCATTAACACACACACACATACACACACACACACACACACAAATATATATATATATATATATATATTCATTAAGATAAATATTATTTTTGTATTAGATCCTATCAATAAAATAGAAGGCTCAATATACTATATAGAGTAATTAAAAAACAAGCAAATTTATGATTAAATAAAAAGCGAATGTTACAATATTTAATCCAAAATATTCCAACAAGGAATAATAATAGAAAAAAATATTTTAATTCCTTGTTTGAATATTCCACGAATTAATACATATTTTCCACTCAATTTTTATTTTTATCATTAATGTTCTTGCTATCCATATATACACTAGCAGGCCGCCCGGCATTGCCCGGTCGTAAAATGTGTTTAACTTTTATTAATGCAGAATGCGTATTTACTATTATATTGTATTTGACACAATATATAGCAATGATTTAAAAAGTTTAAAAAAAAAAAAAATTACTCGTACGCCACCACCGAGAATCGAAACAAAAACGTTTAGCTTGCGATTTATTTATTTCTTTAACGTTAATGACTGTACCATGAAGACATATTTGCTGCAAGGCTAAAAATGAAAAGATGAAGTGATATCTATTACCTTACGCGTGCATATTCGTAATGCCGTCGTTCGACCTTCACCTGGCAAATTTCATTTTTTTAATTTTCACACTTTTGCACCGATTTTTTTTCCGGTTAAAAGCTAAATATAGACTTCCCATGGGTTCGAATAATATATTAAGTTTCATGTCTATAGACCAAAAACTGACGGAAGAGTTTGATAGGCAATTTTTTTAAACAAATATATATATATATGCATACATAAATATATATAGGAAAAGGTTTGTGTTTACTATAAACTACGCAAATATTACACAAGTAAAAACAATGTAGAATATCTGCTGAATATAATTACACGTGATAGTTAATCAAAGATGATCATCTCATCAGAAAACCGAAAAAACTAATGGGTTTCATTTGCGTGTACTGAATATATATATATATAATAGGACAACAAGAGTGTGAAATGAAGTCACAAAACTATAAGATTAAGAGGAATTATAGAATGTTGGGGGAAGCTTTATTGAATAAAGCTTTATTGAATAAAGCTTCCCCCAGCATTCTATAATTCCTCCTAATCTTTTTCATCCCTAGTGAACCTTACGCTAGACGCCGCATGCTACCTAGTACCTTCTCCACTCTTCTGATGAGAAGCATTAGGCTTCGAAATGCCCTGGCATAAAGAGTCCCCTCTATACCCCAAATTTTGCCTGTATTCCATTATTCAATAAATAATCCATTCTATATCTACCAATATATAGTTTTGTGTCTTCATTTCATACTCTTGTTGTCCTATTGTATAAGCTCCGATAATTATTGTTGAGCTTGGTATTATCCGGATAAGTCTCCTTTTGTGGAATTATCTTCCTCTTTTCCTTTTACATTAAGCTATATATATATATATTATATATATATATATATATATATATATATATATATATATATATATATATATATATATATAAGCCTGGCCAGTACCAGATGAGTGACCATTTTAATTTTAAATGGTGATTAAAATGAATGTTTTAAAGAATATGCAAATAAGCTAGATCTTTTACAGATGAATGCAATTCAACGACCCATATATAACAAAGCTGTATATTCTTTTAAAATAGAAAATATTGGAAAATACGCGTGTTTTGCTAAATAAAAGTGATGACAACAAATACATGGATTTAAAACAGTAAAAGAGAATCAAAACAAAGTAAAAATTATTACAAATTATTTTTTTTTGCTTTGTTTTCTGTTTTTTTGTTCAAATCGGGGAAAAGAGTAGTTGAAGACTTTACTATTTCATAAGCACATTTGTCAATTAGAAAGTCGTATTCAAAGTGAGTTGGTCACGGTACTGCCAATGCCTATTTTACTTATCAAATTTAGTTGGAGAAAAGTTAATAAACTTTGGGGGGGGTGAAATTAGCAACTCTGTGAAATAAGATATCGAACATGACAAGACAGTTGGATTCGCACACATACACCAATCTCTCTTTCCTCCTCTCTCTCTCTCTCTCTATATATATATATATATATATATATATATATATATATATATATATACATATATATACACATATATATACCCACACACACATATATATATACTAGCGGCACTGATGAGTTGTGATACAACGAAACAGGACTGTATGTCGATTACAAATATATATATATATATATATATATATATATATATATATATATATATATATATATATATATATATATATAAATGAAACTCTGGGTATGTTTTTGATAAACTAAAAAACTACAGGCCCGTTTTCCTTCACATTTTGCGATAATATTTTTTTATCTAATCCAAACGTGTTTTTATATATTTAAAAGTAAAAAAATTACAATATTAAAATTAAAAAAACTATTTTGAACTGACGAAAAATAAAGTTTGTGACTACACGTGTGTCAAAAAAAATACTTTTTTTACCAATCGTTAAAAAATTCAAACAGAAATTATATAATTTTTTATAATTTGTTATATTTTGTCTGGTGATTTTATTATATTTATGGTTTTGTTGATAGTGATTGCAAACGACAATCTTTATTTATGTTTTCCTTAACTAACTTTGTTACACTTTGATAATCGGCGACGAAAACAAAACAAGTAGTGTCGAGTGTAACTTTAGTACAAAAAAATGTCCGAAATGAGAGAATACAAATCTTGGGAGTCTCGATAATCGCCCAAAAATAGAAAAATTAAAAGAAAATACTGAGGAAGATATACATTTTTTTTTAAATCCCCCTAACAACTTCCAAAAGACAATTTTAATATTTTTAAACATAATTTAGGGGGGTGGGTAGGGGGGTTTAAAGAACTATATCTCCCTTAAAAAAAGCAATAAACAACAAAAAAACTGAAATTTAAAAAAAGGCACTTCTGTCCTATGCAGACTGCGGCCATCGTCAGGGGGCGATAACTCCAATTTCTTCTTGGTCAAATAACGCAGCAAATAAGTAACAAACAAGATTTTTTTCCCGAACAGAAAAATATTTGAAAACCCAAACATTTATTGTATAAAAATGTATCAATATATAATTGTAAAAATAGTCACCGTAAGAAAATATAATATTAATAACACAATTTTGCATTTTGTAATGAAAGCAACATTGGATTTTTATAAAGTAAATTTTTTTTGTTTTTGTTTAATTTTGTTTTTGTTTGTCTTTTTTGTTTCGACCAAATAAATAATTTAAATGAAACGTTTTTTGAATTGAAGTAAAATTGTCCCCTATTCTTTGACAGAGAAGCGTCACCTGTCGACTGTTTAGTGAAACGCACCAAAAGAGATGGCCGCCGTCCACATACCGCAGACGTCCCTAAAAATATTCTTTAATAACAGTAGTCTTTTTTTTTTTACACAATGAGTTTGTGCATTTGGTATTAATAAAAAAAATAATCGAATTAAAAATAATAATACTACTAAAACTACCGGCTGATGTAATGTTTTGAGCAAGGCCGAGCGGCCAATTAGTAACGCCTGAAATTTCTGGTTGCCATTAATAAAAGTTACTTTTTACCAACATGGCTCATTATTATTTTAGTACGTAAAGTAGTTTTAAATGCTCTTTATTTCATCTATATAAAATAGTACATAAAATAATAAAATAAAGCGCAACTGAGGAAATAGTACTTTTTAAAGCGTGAAATTATTCAAAATAATAAAACATAACTGAAAATAAAATTATTTTTTAAACAAATAATTACACAACACTTTAAATTTAAATCATTGTGAATTTCTTGAAACGGTCCTTTGGAAAAGAAATATTTTAAATAGAGTGACGCTTATGCACTTATGTTACCGTGCTATTTTTTAAATAGTATTTCCAAGTTAAATTCAATTTTTACATCTTTTTGTTTATTAAATTCTTAGTTGACAGTACAAAATAGTTACACAACACTCGCCAGTTCGATAACATAAGTACAGGCAACTGAAAATAAAACTTTTTTTATATAATGACAACTTTAAATCATTGTGAATTTATTTAAACTGTCCTTTACCTCACTAAGTCAAGCCCCTCCACGCACACACACACACACACATATATATAATTATTTTTTTACTATAACAATTAAATACCTACAGACACTAGTGTTTCATCCTTTCGGAAATCTTCAGTGCAAGGGTGTCACGATTAACACCAGTCGACAGATTCGAACCCGGCAACACGAGCTATCTCTGGCTCGATTAGCAAAGACCTTATCCAATCGGCTACCGTTAACCGCGTGAAATGACGTTGAATTTAAACATTTTAATTTTGAATGTCCTTTACGTCAGACACAGTGATTTAATCGTTATATGATGATCTATGCATAAGCTAAATTACCGACTTTACTTCAACTGAAAGTGCTCAACGATAAAATATGAGTTTCTTAAAGGGGCTGACATAATTGAAAACCAACCGGGTTATATATATATACTAGCATTTCATCCCGGCATTGCCCGGGTGTTTGGAGATGTATGTTGAGCAAAAAAAAAGCGGTCAGTTTTTTTTTAAACTTTGACCCCTATTATGGATTTTATTATGTTTTAAAGTTCGACCTTTCAGACGATAAATATCGAAAAATTGGCTAAAAACATTAATATTTTCCCCTTCAACTAGGCACTTTTCTACAGGGGGGGATCGCTTTTTTCGCCGATATTTTGTAAAGGCATCCTCTCCTTTCGGTTGTCTACCCTTAATTTAAACGTAAGTCACTTCAGATTTGGCGGTGGTCGTAACCGCAAAGACGTCAGATATTTTCCCCGTTCTTTTCCTCCTTCGAGGTACGCGTTCGAGCCTGTCTTCCTACTACCACTTTTTTTTTTTTTTTTTGCTCAACACACACAACCAAACACCTGGGCAACGCCGGGCTGAAATGCTAGTCTATCTATCTATATCTATACTCCTATAAATTCGTTTTTCTTTTGGGTGTATTGATATTCATATTAAACCCCCTGTTTTCTATTTATTTAAAGAGAAAATACAATTTTCTTATATATGGGTTGTGGAAATGCATTCACTAGCAAAAGATCTAGCTAATTTGCATATTCTTTTAAACATTCATTTGAATTAATTCCGTATTGGTCGGTCAATGTGAACTGGTTGTCCAATCTCCAAGAGATGTTTATTCCGAAAACGGTTCTTAACATAGGGAGGTTAGAGGTGTTTATTCCGAAAGCTATTTTCTTATTTTCAACATCCAGATGTTAAGAATATTCGGAGTAAATGACCAGTGCACATTGGCTTATTGGTTTGATATAAGTTAAAACACAATAATATTTTGCAGGTAGGTTTTAACGTACATCATATTGACTATTGAAACACTTATTTGCTATATATTTGTTTTATTAACAATTTTACTTTCTGGGAATTTTAGAAGATGTGTTACAGCTAATTTTAGAAAATGATGCTTGCAGTATACCGAGAAGAAAACCCCTGAGCGACTTGAAATATACCGTCTATTTTTCTATATAATCCCCCCGTACCTGCAGATTATCGTCCCAAACCAACACTAATCGCCAATAATCAACACTAATCGCTAATAACCAACACTAATCGCCAATAACCAACACTAATCGCTAATAAGCAACACTAATCGCCAATAATCAACACTAATCGCTAATAACCAACACTAATCGCCAATAACCAACACTAATCGCTAATAAACAACACTAATCGCCAATAATCAACACTAATCGCTAATAACCAACACTAATCGCCAATAACCAACTCTAATCGCTAATAAGCAAACACTAATCGCCAATAACCAACACTAATCGCTAATAACCAACACTAATCGCCAATAACCAACTCTAATCGCTAATAAGCAACACTAATCGCCAATAATCAACACTAATCGCTAATAACCAACACTAATCGCCAATAACCAACACTAATCGCTAATAACCAACACTAATCGTCAATAACCAACACTAATCGCTAATAAGCAACAGTACTGACAATCACAGAAAGTGGCTTTTGCTAGCTGCCACTGGAAACCAATGCCCGACAGTGGATGCCAGAATATTTTATTTGGGCCACGACCGCCAGTAACAATTATGTTCTGGATCTGTCATGTTTCCACCGAGCAACGTCGGTTAACTGGTCCTGCTTGTTAATTAATAAAATTAATCTTCCCGAAACCAACATGCAAGTATCGGAAGTTTCATCCAATGTCCTGCTGGCTTTGCAGTCCAAGAGAAGGTTCGAGACGTCTCCATAATTAGTGGTGGTAGAAAGGCGCTCTTAAAGCCAATTCAATTCAGGTTGGTTCTCGATGTGGCGCATCATTAACAACGGGCGCTGTTTAGGAAGTCGCGCGTGGCGGTGTCTATCCCTCTATTCTTCTCCACGTCGATTAGTTGAAACACAAATTTGTTAAGAAGGCCAGTATTTAATGAAATAATTTTACTATAACGGTTTTTGCCTTTAATGGGTGCATTTCTTATTACATGTTCCCGTATCTGTTTTGGTATTCGCCTTGGAATAATCGGGCTGGCTCTATTTTAAGAATTTTCTGCGTCCTTAGTGAACGATGACTATGACGGTCCACCACAATAACAGATATTAGTTTTAGTCAATCACGGTTTTTTTTTATTATTACATTTTTCACCTCAAACAAGGCACATTGTCACTTTGATGTAGGGGGCTACTATCAGGGACATAAGCTACAGGGGTACTATGGTGGTAGTTGGGCGGGAAGATGTCGTCCACGTTACACTTGAACTTCTGCATGTCAGTACAGTTGGGAAAGCAGGGACCCGGAAGGGAATTCCAAAGTTTAGCGGTTCTGGAGCTCGGTATCATATTTAATCGTTCTAGGCCAGGCTTTCAATTGACATCCATATTGGTTTTTTTTCAACCCTGAGAAGGGGATGTTTCGATGATTTTGTAGATGAAATCATCTGGGTGATGAGGAAAATCGTGATTGAACCAGCAAAAACTCTAGAGAGGAAAACTTGCTGCTGAGAGAATAGGTTGTGGCAATAAAGAATAAAGACCTTTCGTATTAATAAAATACGTCTTTCGAATGTTATTATCTCAGCCAAAGAGATTATGTTTTTAAGTCGAGTTTGTGCCATTTTTTTTTTTTTTTTTTTTTTTTTACAATCTAGTGTAACAGAGTGTAGACGCACGGATGCAAATGATGCGAAATGACGTCACCGGTAGGGAAAAATAAAGACTTTAAAAAAAGATCACGTGAAAAGGATAAAAAAAGAAATAGATTGTAAGACTTCTTAGGGGGCAATAAGTAGGAAAATAGACAAAAAAAAACTGCACGTGAGATTGTCTAGTGGTGGAACAAAGGACGGGACTGAACAGTAAATAGATATTTTCCCCATTTTTACCCATAAACAAGGCACAATGCCACATTGATGTAGAGGGCTGATATCGGGGACATAAGTTGCAGGGATACTATGTAGGGAGTTGAGCAGCGAGATGTCTGTTCACATTACACTTGAACTTCTGCATGCCAGTACAGTCGAGAAAGCAGGAACTCGTAAGAGAGTTCCAAGGTGTAGTAGTTCTGAGGAAGAAACTATTAGAGTAGAAGGTTTTCCTACATCTAGGTATCTCTGCTGTATAGGGGTGGGATTTTGCTGCTTATCGGTTTTGTCGGAGGTACAAGGGCTTGTAGTTTGTCGGAGCATTCACCATTGAAATAATTGTAGAACAGGCGCAACGTTACGTCGATGGGACAGAGGTTGAAGCTTAGATGACAGTTCAGGACCTATCAGGTTGGTGACTCTCTTTTGAACCTTGTCTAGGAGTGAGAGATAAGTAGCAGGTGCACCAGCTCAAATGTGACAACAGTACTCCATACATGGGCGAATTGTGGCCTTCAGTTATACAGGATACTTTCAGGCGTAAATAGCTTTCTAGCACGGTAGAGAGAGCCCACCTTCTTCGCAGCAGCCGCGGCAATGCTCTCAATGTATCTATTCCAGCTCATGTTCCCTGGGAACGTTAGGTACTTTTAGGTAATGTATCTTTAGTCATAGCTATTTGTGGTTGATAAGGTTTCTTGTAATTATTGAAGGAAACAAGCATTGAATGTGACCATCCATTTCTGTCCCCATTCCACTACAGATTGGAGGTTTTCCTCTAGTGTTTTTGCCATTTCCGTAGATATGTGTTCATTTGTTTTCTCCTTGTGCCTGTCATAGAGCGTTGTCATTAGCAAATATACCCATCTCAGAAACAATTTTATCAGGGGGTCAAAAGTCTAAGGGTAGACACATGAGGTACACATCATATTGTTTAGATGTACGACCGTCGAGTACAACTCTTATTTAAGAATGATTTAATTATGTTAAGTATTGGTCCAGTGATACTGTAAGATCTGATTTTGCTGAGAAGACCATCATGCCAAACCCTATCAAAAACCTTAGATATATCTAGGGCTACCGCTCTATCCTCCCCTGCTTTGTCCAGTGTATGGTATATACGTTCAAAGATAACAGTAAGGATATCTGCTGTAGAACGAGCTTGTCTAAATCCATATCGTTATTCAGTCAGAAGTTTAACAGCCGTAAGGTAATGCTATATTTAGTTTTTTACGACGATTGGGGAATGGCTATGAGTCAGCGACAGTAGAAAAGATGGACGGACGACAAAGTTGAACTTAACGACAGTGTCCGGTTGAAAGTGTTTTACGACAGTAGTGAGTTAGACTTCTTACGACAGTACATTTAATGACAGTCCAGTTGGAGACGGTCCGGTTGACGACAGTCAGAATTGAGTGGGACGCTTACGGCAGTTCAGGACTGGAGACAGTTAGAGAAAGATTGTGGTTTGAGTCAAGTCGGAAAAAAAATTTGGAAAATGGAGATGTATTGACGTCAACAGACAAACCCACTCTCGACGGGTCGTAGTATAAGCTTTAGCGCGTAGAGGGTCGTCGATGACGTACATGTCTAGATTTCAACGAATACATATGCAAATGATTGCAGTTTTTTGTTTTAATTTTGTTTTCCTGTATTTTATTTTATTTTTATACTTGTGGACCCTATGCACACCGCCAATGCGTGAAAGACATTCATACGGTTATAAGAAGAAATGAAAACGAAGGAGATATTCGCGGCACTCGACGCTTGGGGTCGGCAGGCTGTCGGTGGAGTAGAAGGTGGTGTTATATAAATGTATACAACATAATTACGTTGACACACCGGTTTCCGTTCGATCACCGAATTTAAGCAACGTTGAGCATCGTTAGTACCAGATGGGTGACCATTTGGGAATTCGAGGCGTTGTATGTGCTTTCCGCTTATCTCGGCATTGTTTCTAGTCGTTCTGAACCTCCACTTGCCGCTGGTATTTAGCAATGTCTACTTAGAAGAGGTGTGGTTGGAGATTGCGCAATTCTTGCCACAAAAATTCCACGCGCAGGCACCCTTACAGTGGGTATCCATAGTCTGTTAGAGACTGGAGGTAACCTTATTATATAAATGCATGTATCTAGTTTTTCGAAATTTCTATTAAGGGTTCGACAAATATAAAAATGAATATTTAGCTGTAATAGTTGGTGTCAGCCGGCCGAGTCCATCATTAAAATTTCAAAGAAATACCATTCGTTCTTTATTACGTTATCAATTTTCAAACACTAATGGCCGCCTACATGATTCATAACTTTCTTAATTCACTTCTATTTAAAGGTTAATTACTGGTGGCCAAAGGGAAAAACGTTAATGCAAGGATGATTGCGTAACAACGAAACATATCTGTAGATATAAACCATTATTAATAATTATTGAAAAATTATTATCTGTAGATATAAAACATTATTAATAATTATTGAAAAATTATCATCTGTAGATATAAAACATTATTAATAATTATTGAAAAATTATCACCTGTAGATATAAAACATTATTAATAATTATTGAAAAATTATTATCTGTAGATATAAAACATTATTAATAATTATTGAAAAATTATCACCTGTAGATATAAAACATTATTAATAATTATTGAAAAATTATTATCTGTAGATATAAAACATTATTAATAATTATTGAAAAATTATCACCTGTAGATATAAAACATTATTAATAATTATTGAAAAATTATCATCTGTAGATATAAAACATTATTAATAATTATTGAAAAATTATCATCTGTAGATATAAAACATTATTAATAATTATTGAAAAATTATCATCTGTAGATATAAAACATTATTAATAATTATTGAAAAATTATTATCTGTAGATATAAAGCATTATTAATAATTATTGAAAAATTATTATCTGTAGATATAAAACATTATTAATAATTATTGAAAAATTATTATCTGTAGATGTAAAACATTATTAATAATTATTGAAAAATTATTATCTGTAGATATAAAACATTATTAATAATTATTGAAAAATTATTATCTGTAGATATAAAACATTATTAATAATTATTGAAAAATTATCATCTGTAGATATAAAACATTATTAATAATTATTGAAAAATTATCATCTGTAGATATAAAACATTATTAATAATTATTGAAAAATTATTATCTGTAGATATAAAGCATTATTAATAATTATTGAAAAATTATTATCTGTAGATATAAAACATTATTTATAATTATTGAAAAATTATTATCTGTAGATATAAAACATTATTAATAATTATTGAAAAATTATTATCTGTAGATATAAACCATTATTAATAATTATTGAAAAATTATTATCTGTAGATATAAAACATTATTAATAATTATTGAAAAATTATCATCTGTAGATATAAAACATTATTAATAATTATTGAAAAATTATTATCTGTAGATATAAAACATTATTAATAATTATTGAAAAATTATTATCTGTAGATATAAAACATTATTAATAATTATTGAAAAATCTTTTTGGGTAAATTTTTACATTTTTTTTTTTTTTTTTTTTTTTTTACAAAGGCATCACCACATTATCAAGGCCCAGAGGCCACTCAAGGATAAGGGTTAAAGAGTGTACAGTAGAAGTTGGTCAATATAGTAATCATTAGTAATGAAAATTTGGTAAATTTAATAACTTATATGGAACGGCTCATCAAGAACTTATTTACCTTAGACTTGAACACAACCATATTGTAGTCAGCCGGAAAGCAGGAAAACGGAAGACAATTCCACAGGCGTGCAGTTCTAAGAAAGAAGCTTTGTTCATGGAATCTATGTTTAGGTTTAGGCACAGATAAAGAGTGGGGGAAATTATTGATAGTGTTTACAGCTAGACGAGTGTTTCTTGTGAAAGTTTGACGAGGGGGGACCATAGATTGAAGCTCAGTTGAACACTTTCCATGAAAATAACGATACATCAGAGACAAACTCGCAACATCTCTTCTGTGAGATAGAGGTTGTAAGGAGGAGAAAAGGACATCTCCTACGAGGCTACGAAGTCTATTTTGAACTCTATCAAGGCAGGACAAGTCCTTTCTAGCAGCTCCTGCCCAGATGTGGCAACAGTATTCCATCCTTGGACGTACCTGGCTCTTATATAGATAGAGAATAGCATCAGCAGTGAGATATCTACTGGATCGATAGAAAGATCCCACCATTTTTCCAGCGGCCTTGGCAACAGATTTGATATACGTGTTCCATTTAAGATCAGGAGTAATGGTCAAGCCCAGAAGCTTGTCAAAACTTGAGGCCTCCTGAAGACGAGAGCCATTCATTTCAATTGATGACAAATGTGGATTAAAATGTTGATGATGTAAAGAGAGAAGCTTGGTTTTAGATGCATTAAAAGTAACCAGCCACTCCTTTCCCCATTGTACTACATGCTCAAGATCAGAGGAGAGAGAATTGGAGAGTACTTGGTCGTTTACTGTCTTAGATGTGGTACCATAAATGGTAGTGTCGTCAGCATAAATGTCTACAAATGATGTAAGGATATGATTTGGAAGATCATTAATGTAGATCAGGAAAAGAGTTGGGCCCAGGATGGATCCCTGAGGGACACCGGCATTAATACTGTGAGCTTCTGATTTTTGCCCCTCAACTACTACTCTTATGAACCTATCAGAAAGAAATGATTTAATAATGTAGAAGACTTTTCCAGCTATACCATAGCTAGCGATCTTATGAAGTAAACCTTTATGCCATACCCTATCAAAGGCTTTAGATATGTCAAGAGCAATTGCCCTAGAAAGATTGCCACCGTCGAGAGATTTGCTAATCCTATGCGATATAACTGTAAGGACATCTGCTGTAGATCTAGCAGAACGGAAACCATATTGAGTGTCACTAAGAAGGTTATTTTTGTTGAGATGTTTGATTACTTCTGTATTTAACACAGATTCCAGCAACTTACTCATGACGCACAGGAGACTTATTGGCCTGTACTGAGAGGGGGATGAGCGATCACCTGAATTCTTAAATACAGGGCATACTGATGAGATTTTCCAGGGAGATGGGAAACTATTCTCCTTAAGACAACGTTTAAACAGTTTTGTAAGTATGGGCGCTAGTTCAGGTTGAAGTTTTTTGAGTACTATAATTGGAATACCATCAGGGCCAGTTGCTTTACTGGAATCAAGGTTTTTGATTAGCTTGGCAACATCGCGTACAGATATACGTATATCACATAGCGTGTTTTCTGATACAGGAGGAAATATTGGGGGTTGGCGGTCTTGGTCGCAAAGGGTAGAATTAGCTGCAAAGTTCTTGACAAAGAGTTTGGCTTTGTCTGATGCTGACGAGATTACCTCAGGTCCATTGATAATAGTTGGGATGGAGCACACGCTTCTGTTCAGGATTCTGTTTGCTATTTGCCAAAACTGGTGGGAACCAAGCCGCTGCTCAGCTACTTTGGACTTAACAGATTGAGCATACAACTCTCTTGCGTTCCTTATTACTTTCTTACAATGGTTGCTGGCAGTCCTGAAAACGGCTTTAGTTTCCATACATCTATTACGTTTGAAGCAGTGGAAAAAGTGATTTCTGTGCGCAATGGCAGCAGCACATTCTGGAGAGAACCATGGCTGGCTGTTAGGTTTTTGCTGAAACTTTTTAGAGGGTATGAAATGGTCAATACCTACAATTAACCATTCAGTTAGGTCTAATACTATAGAGGACACATCCTTTTTAAACATGGAATGCAGAGGTAGATCAGATATAAATGTACGGAAGCTATCCCAGTCAGCCTTAGTGTATCGATATACTGTACGATGAAGTGGTACGTCTGGGGACTTATTACATTTCATTTTTATCTTAATTGATACAACAGAGTGGTCGGAAGATCCAAGAGGCGACAGAACAGAAACTGAACATAGTTCAGGGCAAGTTGTGAGAAAAAGGTCTAGTAGGCTCGCATACTGGTCGTCATTATCGGGCACACGGGTAGGTTCCTGAACAATCTGAGTGAGGTCATAGGCAATGGAGAAATCATGACAGAACCTCCCCTCATCATCGGTCTTGTTTGAGTGGGTCAACCATTCGACGTTGTGAACATTGAAATCTCCACATACGTGAATGTTAGCTGAAGGATAAGTAGAAAGGACTTGGTCAATTTTCTCAGATATGCTTTGAAAGATAGTAACTCCGCTGTTGTGGGGGTGATAGAGAGTAAATATAAATGCAGTAGTGTGAGCTAAAGCAACCCGGAAGCACATATAGGGTAAGTTAGGATCTTCCCTGGAGATGTCCCTCCCACATGGAAAGCTATCTTTAATATAGGCACATATTCCATGCCCATGGCGATCTTGGGGGTCAGATTTAGAAGTTAAGTTAGAGTATCCTGTAATTGCAAACTCATCTAGGGAAATAGCCTGTCCAATGCCAGTTTCACTTAAAAATAAAAGGTCTGGTTTAGTCTCCTGTAATTGGGTTTCAACCTCTGGAAGGTTAGAACGTAGACCCCTGATGTTGGAGAAGGAGACATGGTAGTAGGGGTCTACGTTAGAAGTTGGAGAACCGGGTTTAATCGTGTATTTTTTCTTGAAACTTGTCATGATGAAATTTTGGAATTTGTGGACTAGGTCGACAGATTTACTTAGAGCAGGACAGAGAGGGGAAACTAAGAGAGAAAAAGAAACGAAGAATTTTTTTTTTTTTGTACCACATGATAAGGTAAAGCCGTAACAATTACCCACTAGTATGGCATCGAGAGGCCCCACCAGAAGCTACTGCATGGTCCAGATTCCATTCACCAAATGGCAATACAGCAGCCCCAGTACTTTGCACCTGCTGATAGGACAGCCTCCTTAGTGGTTAATCCAAGGTTCGGGTCCCTGACTATCAGGCGGCTAACGTCAGCCCAGACAAAACGTTTACCTCCAGCACCCTTACTAGTGACATGGCTACAAGGATAGACATAGAAACAGAAAATTTCCATCAACTCTGCCCACTGTTCGCGCAAAAATACTGCCAACCTAGAAAACAGCTTTTTCTTCTCCCTTTGTCAGAAAAATCACTCATTTAAAAAATGAGGACTGAGGGACAAATAAGAAGAAGCGAGAGTAACAGGAGCTGCCGATAACGCATCCACAATGCGTTTTCTACTCTCCATTAAAAAAACAAAAACAAAAAAAAAAAAAAAAAAAAAAAACTATTAAGTATTGTACTTAATAAAAGTCCAACGGACCTGTTTAAGGGAAAGTATGGTGATAGATTCCCCTCCCACGAACTAAAAATGAGTACAATTAGGTAATCTATTTTTGCAATCAACTCGGTAGATAAATAAACATTTATGGACGAGAGAAAAAAAAAAAAAAAAAAAAAAAAAAAAGAAGCTAGCATTTAATACAACAGAAATACATAAATTAAATACTGAAATAAAATGTAGTTATTAATATTTGAATCTTAAAATAAAAAGTGCGAATTAGTAGAGAAAAAAATCACTTATCACAACAACGCATTCCGTCTCCAAACTAGTGAAGAATTTAACTTTTAATAGCGTTCAGAAGATTTTTTTTTTTTAAATTAACCGTTAAGAGAAAGCGTGATTTTATTCTGAACTTTAACTAATCACGTTTTAAGCAACTTATGATATAAAACAAAATCGGATGGGGGGGGTTCTTCCGAAGTTAGTTGGTGACGTTATAAGTAATTGCGAGATAAGATGGGAGCCAGAAATTAGGGGTGGGGGACTGAAAATGATAATATAATGGATTGATTATACAATATTTAAGATCAACTTGGTAGATAAACATTTATGGACGAGAAAAAAAAAAAAAAAAAAAAAAAAAAGAAGCTAGCATTTAATACAACAGAAATACATAAATTAAATACTGAAATAAAATGTAGTTATTAATATTTGAATCTTAAAATAAAAAGTGCGAATTAGTAGAGAAAAAAATCACTTATCACAACAACGCATTCCGTCTCCAAACTAGTGAAGAATTTAACTTTTAATAGCGTTCAGAAGATTTTTTTTTTTTAAATTAACCGTTAAGAGAAAGCGTGATTTTATTCATTTGGTCCACACCACAATTTTTTTTTTAAATGACGACTTTATAGGTTTTCGACTATGCTAAATAAAAAAAAAACTAATTTAACTTTTGCAGAAACAAGTAGTAGGATATAAAGACCTTACTATGCACTGCAATTCACTGACCACCATGTTTGTACGCGCGCACGATAAACAAATCTACTTCTCTGTGACCGACACTGCCCTTACCCCAATTTTTAAAAATATTATTTGCGGGTGGGCGTGCTGACAACGAATATCACGGTTCAATTTGAGGCAAATATTTTTCACACCCCTCCAATGGGGTGTTTATTCCGAAAGCCGTTCTTAACATGGAAGGGTTGGGGGTATCTACTTCGAAATCTGTTTTTAACATGGGGAGATTGGGGTGTCTATTCCGAAAGCTGGTCTTAACCTAGGGTGATTGGGAGTGTCTATTCCGAAAGTGTGTACAAACATGGCGGCTAGTAAATTACAGTGCGTAATATAGGTCTTTATATCTTGAAAACTACTTGTCTCTGCAAAATTGAATTGAAATTTTCTTATTCAGCATAGTCAAAAAGCTATAAAAGTCATTTTAAAGAAAATTGTGGAGGGGGACCTAATATAAAAAAAAAATCTTTTTTTTATTTTTAATAATCATTCCTTTTTCATTCGTTTTAACGCTCCCTTTCTCTCCCACTCACTCTTTCTCTCCCCCCCCCCCTTCCCTTTATTTCTCGGTCCTTTTTCTTCCTCCCGTCCCTCTCTCACTCTTTCTCTTTTCTCTCTTTTCCGTTTCTCTATAATTTTTTCATATTTTCTTTCTCTCCCTCTCTTTCTTTTTCCCTCCTATTCTTACCTTCCACTCTCTTCCTCTCTCTCTCTCTCTCTCTCTCTCTCTCTCTCTCTCTCTCTCTCTCTCTCTCTCTCTCTCTCTCTCTGTATTTCTCTTTCTTTCATATTCTCTCCCTCTTTCTCTTTCTCTTTCTCTCTCTATCTTTCCCTCTTCTCTACTATTTATCTTATAAATCGCCCGTTGATTGCGTCATAGTCATGGCCTCATGAAGGATTCCTCCTCATCTCTCTCTCCCTCTCTCTCTCTCTCTCTCTCTCTCTCTCTCTCTCTCTCTCTTTCTCCTCCCTTATCTGTGTCTTGTCCCTCTCGGCTCTTTCTTGTTTCCCTCTTCTTTCTCCCTTTTTACCTCTCTCTGTCCCCCGGTCGTTCTCTCTACCGCTTTCATTGCCTCTCCTCTCTCTCTTTTACTTCCTCTTCTGTCTTCATTTTAATGTTCTTATTTTAAAGAAACAAAAAAAAACAATCTATGATGATACGATCAAAATAATAACAACATAATCTGGTAAAAAAAAAATCAATCATTATTGCAGATAAACTCGCCCAACGAAAAACTGCGCAAAAATGTTACATGTTCAACTCTACATTTCCGATTATACATACTGTACAAATAATACTTTCGATTATACATACTGTACAAGTAACATTTTCATAGCAGTATCAACAGAAAAGCCCGCCATTTCCACGTATTGAATGAGGCTCATAACACCGTATTACTTTTTTGTTTTTACTGACCTTCTCCTCTTGTTTCGCCTCTAATATAGCCGAAAGAAACGATAAACTTTGGAAAATTTTTCAATTAATTACACATATGGTATAATTTTCATAAAAATCAGATATACATGTTTAAATTTTTATTAGGTTCTTTGTCCATGGGCAACTTATATGTACGAGATTCCTTCAATAAGTTTCCAGACTTTATTTTCGTATGGGCACTTTTATTGATAGTACACACATGAAACTCTACTCCACTTCGTAGTAATCTCCTCCGGCTGCAATGTACTTATTGTGTCGTTCAACAACTTCTTGAAGGCACCATGGAAGTCCTGTTGTGTCTCTAAGGTTTTCCTTGAGCTTAGGGATTAACCAAAAGTCACAGGAGCAAGGTCTGGACTATAAGGAGGGCTAGGAACTGTCTTGATGCCCATGACAACGTCTTTTTCTGATCTCTCTGATTACCCTTGGTACAAACTTCGCTCAAATCTTCCGTACCTTTAGTTCTTCGCAAATAATTGTTTATACAATTCCAACACTGACATCAAACTATGAAATTACTGTTTCTATAGACACATGACGGTCCTTATCTATGAAATTCTTTATTTGGCCAATGAACTCTTGTGTTCTGACTTTCTTACTTCCCCCACACCTCTTTTTATCCCTTACAAATTCCCTGTCTTCCTTGAATCTCTTATGCCACTCAAAAACTGATTCTCGATTCATGCAAGATGGTCCAAAAAGCATTCTGAAGCATTCCATGCGTTTCTGTAGCTTTTTTTTTCCAGGATTAAAACAGAATTTTATTGCATATCGTTCTTCTGCAGTGTTTTCACGTCCAGATTGCATTTTTAAATTTACCAGCTGTGACAATCAGGTTTAAGTAGCGTGTATTCCAATTTCTGGTGTAACTGTTCATTTGAACCTGAAATCATAAAAATTGGTCAGTCATCTCATAAGATGTATAGCAATAACATACTGAATTTTAAAGGGTCTACGACAATTTAAATGGCTGTAAAAAAAAAAGTCTGGGAACTTATTTAAGGCATCTCGCAGATGATCTGTTCGTTTAAAAAATTATTTGAATTATTTGGATTCGAAAGCTCCGGGACATAAAGTGTTTTCTACTATTTCTGTCTATCTAATCCAACAAGTGCGTTAATCTTGCGAGGATATAAATAGCTGTCTCTTAAATGTCTATTGCTTTGGGGTGTTTTGAGTTTTTATTTTGTATTTCCTTCGTTATGTACTGAAAATTTGTTAATGACACCTATATAAAATCTGTTCCTTATTTCATTCTAAAAACTTTTCTTTTTGGGGAGGATTTAAAAATTTTGCATTCGATAAAAGTTTTTTAAAAGGTTTTGTTTTAAAATTTTGATATATTTTTTTTTTACTTTGTGTTAAGTTTGCAGGTTGAAACAAGTAACGTAGAAAGCAATACAAATGACGACTCAACAAACAAAGGTAGATCAAATAAGAAGTGTATTAGGAAAAGGTATATTTACAGGATATTTACATAATGGTGTCAAATAAGAGAGTCTTTGCTGGAGAAACATATCTGCTCTCGGCGGCCTTCGGTGGCTTCTGGTGAACACACACCCAGACTAACTGAGTCTTCCTATTTATGTGTAATTACTATCCACATATGCAAATGAATGTGTACAACCACGACACTTTGCAAGCATCACATACAATGAGATGGCTACATAGTGGCAGTAGGTGAAGAAATGCATATGGTGAAAGAGAAACCAAAAGTAAAAGACACGTATATACCAATAGAGAGTTAAAAAGTATTTATACTAATACTAAAACTCTAAGTCTGTTTTTCATGATGTTGGTTTGTTGGTCACATCATTTAAGGACATATTTTAATACAAATAAAATAGATTGGGGTTAGAAACTTGGTTTTATTAGAGCCTCGGTATCGGCTATTGTGGATTGGTGATCTTTTAGACCAACTTATTTCAGGTGGAAACATCATTACATACTTACGTGTCAAAAGCAAGATTTGTTACTTTTCAGATGACACGGACAAGTTTTTTTTTTATTTTAACTCATTTTAGAGTTCTTTTCTTGCAAATAAATCTAATGTACAACACATTACTGTTACCAAAGGCAAGATAACTTACACTTGAATAAGAAAATAAAGTATATGTCCAGAGTTCTAAGCATATGAAAAAACAAAAAATATTAACAGTGACCGAAATTAAACGCTGTACAACAAAAATACCGTAAAATAATCGAGTAGTTTTATTTTTAAACTGGAAGACCAACCGGCGTTGCCCGATCGTAAAATACATTTAAAAATGATATTTAAATTTATGCGGATTTCTTATTTACTAGCCAGCCGCCCGGCCTTACCCGGTCGTAAAATACACTTAAATATGATATTTTGATTAATAAAGATTTCGTATTTATTATTATATTATATGAAACCCAATATATAGTAATGATTTAAAAATTTTGTTTTTTTTTAATGACTCGTGCACCACTATCAAAAATCGAAACCAAAACGTTTAGCTTACGATTTACTTATTCCTTTGACATTAATGCCGTAGCTATGAAGATATGTTTGCTACAAAGCTAAAAATTAAACATGAACCGATAGCTATTACGTTATGCATGCATATTCGTAATGCCGTCGTTCGACCTTCACCTGGCAAACTCCATTCTTTTTTTTATTTACATACTTTTGTGCTGATTTTCCTGGGCTAAAACCCAAATATAAAATTTCGCATGGGCTCGAAATACCTTATATATTAAGTTTTATGTCTGTAGACCAAAAACTGACAGAGGAGTTTAGTAGGCAAATTTAAAATATATATATATATATATATACGCATACATAAATATATATATAGAGAGAGAGAAAGAGGGTTTTGTTGACTATAACGTTTTTACGCAATATATTACGTAAGTATAAACCATGTAGAATATCTGCATGAATATAATTACATGTAATAGTTAACTAAAGATGATCATTCCATAAACTGAAAAGAACTAATAGGGAATTCATTAAAATGAATGTTCAAAAGAATATGCAAATTAACTAGATCTTTTGCAAATGAATCCAATTTCACAACCCATATATAACAAAGTTGTATTTTCTTTTTAAATATATAGAAAAAGGGTTCTTAATATGAATATCAATACACAAAACAATTGTAGTAGTATAGATTATTATAGAGCCAATATATATATATATATATATATATATATATATATATACATACATACTAGCAAAAGTACCCATCGTTGACTGGGTTCAAAAACAGCCTACAGAAAATGGACTCTGATTTATGAAAGAATGATAGGTTATGAAAAGGAAGGGTTGTAAAGAGATAGCTTCGAATTTCGGGGTATCAAAACCAAAGCAAAATATGATGAAAGTAAAAATAAAATAGATAAACCCCATAATTTATTATACCATACCTGTTCACACTGAAACATTTATCACAATATTCTGTGGATCTATATTAAAAAACCTTGCTTAATTTTGTGACATATTTCCATTCTATAGAGGTCAGGCGGGAACTAACACCCCATAATTTTATTATACCATATTCCTTCAAACTGAAACATAATTATCAAAGTATACTTACGCAGATAGATATGAAGTCTTTATTAATGTTTGTGCCTATTTCCATTCTATGGAGGCCAGGCGCGAACGCATACCCCACAATTTTATTATACCATCCCTATTTAAGTTAAAACATACTTATCAAAGTATTATTATGTGCATCTATATCAAAAACACTTGTAAACGTTTTTTTTTTTTTAATTTTTAATTTTTTTTTCCATACTTTGTGGACCAGGCGCGTATCGATACATCTTCTATCATTATATGTGATCAGTTTTCTATAATAGTCAACCATATAGGAGCATATTCGTGACAAGACACACACACACAGACGTTCAGCTATATATATATATATATTAGTGATGGGACGATTCCAATATTTTTCTCGATTCCGATACAATTACCGATTCCGATTCCGATTCTTTATAAATCTCTAATTATTTAACCATAACAGTGTTTTTTCTCCCGATTTTCGTAAAAAAACACATGTTAAATATGGAGATATTTTCCTATAAACTATACACGTCAAAATATACGTGTGTAGGATACGATTTTAGCTTTACTGGTAATTTAAAATCAATAAATATTTACTAATATATCATTATTTCCAGGAATAGAAGATTTGGGTTTAAACAAAATAAAAAAGACAATGAAAAGAATCGTTTTGGTATCGGAAAATAGGCATCAATTTTTCTGATTCCGATATCGATACCCCCAAATCTTCCGATTTTGCCGATTTCCATTCCGATTAATTGTCTTAACACTAATATATACACACACACACATATATATATATATATATATATATATATATATATATATATATATATATATATATATATATATATATATATATACATACATACCACACTCGGGATTATAAACCTGAGCCTCTTGCATGCGAGGCAAACACTCTGCCAACTGAGCAAACTAAAGAATCTATGGGCCCTCGATCTAGGGATACTCTCTCTTCTGTTCTGATAGCTCAACTCTGATCAAAGACTAAGAATGATTGAGTAGATGCTAGACGAGGGAGAAGCACCGTTGATACAATTTCAATAGGTTTATAGAACTAAACATGCCTCTATACACTGTCTTTATCGATCTTACTTAGTGGGGTTGCTAAAGCAATCTTTCACTTGGTGCTTGTATCAGTAAGTGAAAGATTCTTATAGAATATTGAGGTAACCTGCCTCACTACTAAGGCTTTGGACACAGTGAGCATGGAGCGTCTCTTAGCTACGCTTGGGCGTGTTTGATGTCCACTAAAATATAGTTCAATAATTAGGCTTTTCTATGATGGCATGACAGGTTAAGTTTTCTACAACTGCATAGAGTCTAGGATTTTTTAGATCAGCAACAGAGTGAAGCAAGCCTGCGTACTAGCGCCAATGCTCTTCAAAAATTTCTTCACTTGCATGCTGTCTCACGCAATAAAAGACCTAGAGCAAGGGGTCTACATTCGCTACCGTCTGGGTGGCTCCCTTTTTGTATATGCGCCTACTCAATGCAAAAACCAAGACCTTTAAGACCTCATCCAAGAAGTTCTCTATTTGCCGACGATTGTGCCCTAGTGAAACATACTGACTCCCATCTGTAATTGATACTAAATCGCTTTTCAGAAGCCTCCAAACTGTTTAGCCTAACAATCAGTAACATTGAGGCGTTTTGTCAACTTGCACCAGAAACTAATAACCTACGCCTGACAATTTCTAATGACAACACTCAGCTGAAGAATGTAAAACACTTTCATTATGTAGGAAACACTATCTCCTATAATGGCTCTTTGGATTACCAAAATAAGTCGACCTTTAGGAAGACATTCGAAACCAAGTGCTCAGTCAGCACAACATACATTTGAGTACAAAACTGAAAGGGTACAATGCAGTGGTTCTCCTCTCCCTCTTTCATGGATGTGAGATTTGGACGCTGTACCGTAAACATATAGAACAGTTGGAGACATTCTATATGTATGCTCCACGCTTCGTTCTTGGAATCCGTTGGCAGGACCGCTTTACTAATCTTGAGATTCTAGACTAAGCCAAATCATCCAATATAGAGCATATGCTCATTAGGGCCCTACTGCGGTGGGTAGGTCATGCTAGAAGTGAATAAATTTGATTCGTCAGTTCCTAGCAGCATAGTTAATAAATAGTCTCTCAACTATGAGGGATCATACCCCCATTAGTAATCAAAAATATTATAACACGAACAAAGCAAATATGAAAATTGGAATCAGTTCGTGCCCGCGTATTTTAGTTTTAATTTAAAACAAATCATTATCTCAATGACCGAACTTTGAAAAAAATGTACGTGATAGCATTTCTCGTGTATCAAGCGTTTTATGGCAAAATGCAATTACTAGACGAAATACACAAGTTTCAATAAAATATTAGGTTGGTTTTGTTCGTTTTGTTTTACGGCATATCAACCCTTTTCAGGTTATTTAATGCCGAATCCAAAGATTTTTAAGAAAAATTTTTTTTAATAGAATATATTTGTTGTTTTCAAGTCGGTTTCTTTTTAATCCATAGTTGGGACCCTAACAGGTACTACCACTCCGGGTCAGAGTGGACCTGGGAGCAATGGCAATTAAAGGGTGGCTCCACACTCCCCAAAGGCCGCAAGCTGGGGCCTCACCATCGGATATAGTTTAAGGTCATATCCAGGACCCCCATTGAGGGACTTTTACCCTCTGCAGGGGGGCAGTCGGCGTATTCTAATGCCCTACTGACAGGGCCGGTGTGTGTGTGTGTGTGTGTGTGTGTGTGTGTGTGTGTGTGTGTGTGTGTGTGTGTGCGCGCGCGTGTGTTTGATTAATATTACAAAAATAAATTAAACTTTAAACACAAGCAGAAATCATCAAAAACGAAATATTTACCAGCTTCGTCCGTATCAACGAAGGTCGTTTTTTTTTTGTTTTGTTTTTTTTTCTGTAGACATCCGGTAAATCTCCCGTCATTTTATGATTTATTTCTGCATTTGTTTTTTTTTCTTTTTGTCTTTTTCATACATCTTGTCCCCATATCATTTCATTTTTTCATATATCGTGTATTTTATCATATATATATATGTATGTAGAGACAGAGAGAGAGAGGGGGGAGGAGGATGAAAGGAGGGAGAGAAAGAGGGAGAGAGAAAGAGAGATTAAGCAGAAGAGAAGGTGGGGAGGAAGAGCAGGTCCATCCTTACATGCCATCTTCGTGCAGCAATGTCTTCATCCTGTTTCCAGTCGGAATCAACTATTTATGAAGCGACAAACGTGTCCATCTCATTAAACGGGAGATTTTTTTTCTCCCTCTCAAATATTGTTTGGCCACGCCCATTTTTGCACGAAGTTCACGCAAAATCTCGTCCATTTTTATGTGCTTCTAATCTCATAATTATACAACAACACGCAAAGGCGCATCCCACGCGATCGGTTCTTAAAAGATGTTTTTGCCCCCTACATTACTTAGCAGTGACGTTTTTATCACTGTCTCTTATTCTGTGATTTCATGTTTCATTAGTTTATGAAGAAATTTTGCAATAAGTTATATACATAAAGCGATGACAACAGCATATTCTTTTTATTGTTTTGACTCTCGAGTATATATCCGACATAGTTTTGTTTTATTTATTACATTTTTACCCCAAACAAGGCCACTTTGATGTAGTGAACTACTATTAGGGACATAAGCTACAGGGGTACTATGTGGGGAGTTGGGCAGCAAGATGTCGGTTCACGTTACACTTGAACTTCTGCATGTCACTACAGTTGGGAAGCAGAAACCCGGAAGGGAATTCCAAACTCTAGCGGTTCTGGGGAAGAAACTACTGGAGTAGAAGGCTCTCTTACATCTAGGAATCTCAACTGTGAAGGGGTGTGATTTTGCTGTTCGTCGGGTTTGTCGGGGGTATTTACGTCGAGGGGGTACACGTGCTTGCAGTTCGTCAGAGCATTCATCGTTAAAGTACTTGTAGAACAGGCAGAGGGATGCTACATTTCGTCGATAGGAAGAGGCTGATGACAGTTCAGGACCTATTAGGTTGGCAAGTTAATCAACCGAGGACCACAACACTATATAAAAGCATATAAGATATCAACGGGTACACACTCGAGACTCAAAACAATGAAAAGAATATGCTGTTGTCCTAGCCCTAGGTATATAACTAAGAATACAGAAAGATGACTGGATTTAGAGAAAACGCTTGTTTATGCCGGGAGGGATGGGGCTATAATGTTGCGTTGTCATGTGGTGTGTATAATTTAATACACATTTGTGATCGTCTCCGATAGAGGGCAAATATAAATGCAGTGGTGTAAGCTAGTGCAACCCGGAAGCACATATAAGGTAAATTAGGGTCTCCTCTGGTGATATCCGTCTAATTTATATGGAGGATTTTTATTTGCATGAGAACGATCTATGGAGTCCAGTTACAATCAATGATTGACTGCCTGCTCGAGTAAAGAACCTCATCCACGCAGTGTACCGGGAGGAAGCTTCACATGTATCCCTGCAATGACTATCGTCGTATTTGTTTGGACAAATTAATCTATAAACCATATTTAGACATGTTCAGTGTGTACGGTAACAAGCAAGCAAACGACCCCATAAAAAAGTTGGTGCTATGCACAAGTGTTGGACAAAATAATGGAAATACGTTGTGAATTTTCCATCAATTTTAAAATGCAATAAAAATTGACAGAAAAAATGTTTATTAATTTATTTATTGCAGACTATTATACTCATCTTTTTTAGTTGTTGTTTTATGACATTTCGGCCAACTATTCCTCTGGCCTTCGCGACGGTATAGGAACTCCGAATCTCCTAACTGCATTCTCAGCAGTGTGGATGGCAGTAATTGCTCTACATGCTCAGCGATTAATGCCATCCACACTTCTGAGAATGCAGTTAGGAGATTCAGAGTTCCTATCCCGTCGCGGTTACCACCTGACGAAGGCCAGGAGGGGTATAGTTGGCCGAAACGTCGTGAAACAACATCTAAGAACGATGAGGATAATAATCCACAATAAATAAAAATTAATAAATAATACTCATCCCAATAATGAATTCTAATTAAATAATATATAAAAACAAAATCTTGTTTTCATCTTTTTATGTCATTATTGTTGTCCAAAACTGATTGTTTTTTTTTTTACAGGATGTCCCAAAACGTTTGACATCATTTTAAATGCAAAAATCTCAGAAACAACTCAGTATATCTTAATGAAGCTACACAAACTTTATGTTAAACATCATAAGTTTTATTAGTTAACATTTCAAAGAGAAAAAAAAAACCCAAAGATTTGTAGATTCTATGACCGATTTCATAATTTTCACAAATGGTAAATATGAGCGCCTCCTGTGACTCTGTTCACGTCAAGTCGGTAATCAAAATCGTGCCAAACACGCTGCAGCATGTCTTTGGTAACATTCTCCAGTGCGGCTGTGATTCTCTGCTTTAATTCTTCAATGTTAGTAGGAAGAGGGGGGAACATAGACGAGTCCTTTCAAATATCCCCAGAGGAAAAAATCACACGGTGTCAGGTCAGGTGATCGCGGTGGCCATTTCAGCAGCAAATTGTCTTCCTCACCATCACGCTAGATTCATCTCTCTGGTAGCTTTCTATACAAGTTGTAAAAATTTTAGGTAATTTCAACGAAAATTGCCAAAATTATTGGCTTGCGAAATGACGTCAATTTTTTTTTTTTTTTTTTTTTTGGAACACAATGTATTTCAGATATTGCATATTAGTAAGAAAAATTAAAAATACAGATCTGTCAGATTTCCTCAGAGGGCAGATTGTCGGTGTCCGTGTGAAAGTGGTCACTCTAAAGGAAGTGCCTGAGATTGTGGCTGTATCGAAAACAGACTCGAAGCCCCCCCCCAAATCTTCCTCTAAAAATCAAAATCTCGAAGAAAGCCGAAGCTGTGAAAAGGGGGACAAAAACCACCCAAAATTTCAACATAGCTTAATAATCATCTGGATAAACTCGTTTCCACAAAAACTGTTCGCTGGGAGTTTCAGAAAGCTAGATTTCATGGAAGGGCTACCATTGGTAAACCATCTGCTTTCAATAATTTTTCATTATTTTATCGAACTCTAACCCTAACCCTATATTTATATCATTCTATTCCTCTCACTACCTCTCTTATTAGGCCTTTATTTACGTCATTTGCCCTTCCTCCCACCTTCGAAAACATCCATGGACAGATCAGATGAAGTAAGCACGGTTACAACCTAACCCTAACAACACAATTAGCAATATATAGATTAGCATATTTTACACGTACTTCCACGGAATGTACTCCGATGAACTCCCTGAGCTTGTCCATCCATTCAGCACGGCCGTAGCCGAGATTGAACACACGAGTTTGTAGTCAAATCTTGTCGGTAACTGAATACTTAATGCTTCACCAGGGATATCAAGTTTCTTTTTTTAATCGTGACGCCATCACTAGACGAGGTGCCTACCACGGCTTAAGAGAGTCTCATCTACCCTCGAGAGAAGGATAGACCGCGCCAGTTTCTCAACCTGGTATTTTACCTTGCGGTACATACAGCGCCTCGCCTTCCCAAGAGATCACCCATCTGGTATTATCCAGGCTCAACGTTTCTTAACTTCGGTGATCTGACGAGGACCAGTGTGTCAACGTGATTGTAACCCCTCTTATAATCCCGATTTACCCGGCTAGCAGTAAAATCTCACCCCTTCACTATAGAGGTCTCTAGATGCCGAAAGTTTTTTACTCTAATAATTGGATTCTTTTTGCCCAATGTTCTACTGACCGTACAAAAATGCAGAAAATGTAAATGTAATGTGAACAAAGATCTTGTTGCCCAACTCCCCACGTACGTTGACCCCTTTAAATCTAGTCGCTATCAAAGTAGTCTTTACACTTCCGTGGCAATATGCCTTGCTTAGAGTGAATAAAACCTTTTTAAAATGTTCCTTCCATCTTTGAGGCAATGGTAAATCTGTCATTTGTTGCAAAAAAAAAAAAAATCGAAAAAAATCACCAGAACAATACCGGTTAACGTTTAACAACCTATTAACTTTAAATGATGTTGTTATCCAAAACGCAGCAAATGATAAACCTTAGTTTAAATCTACTTTTAAATACAGGGTGGAACGATGAATTTGTCGCCCTAAAGAAAATAACACTACAGCTTTATTGTAAAATTTTATTGAAAAAATCAATTCAGGTAACTTGAGTATGTAAGAGAGCTGACATCTATTCAATGTAGCCGCCTTCAACCTCAATCTTCACCTACATCCGGGTCTGGAAATGGGAGCATGCCTTTTCCACAGTCGCCGGTGGGAGCTCGGCGAATAACTCTGCGAATGGCAGCGATCAGGCTGGCTTTGGTGTTGCGGGAGGTCATGTTTGTGATGTTCTCGGTGTATGACCAAATGAAGAAATCACGTGGGTTCAGGTCGGGGAAGCTGGGGGCAGTGAGAGAAAAGTACAAAGTCGTCGCACTCGTTCTGAAGTGAAGCCTGGGTCTTTTTGGACTTTTGGGCCGACTCCGAGTCCTGCTGCAACACCCAGGGTCCGCCAACGGCCACGTGATTGCACTAGAGAATCACTACACTCTTCAACACATCTAGTTACACTTTCGTGTTTACTTTTAAGCCGACTTCGAAGATGTGAGGTGGCATGATGTGGCCCTCACTTGAAACCACACTAAAGACCATAACCGTGGCCGGAAACTTTGTTGAGCTGTGCCCTCAAGCGTTGACCCGTCCTGATTTGCATTTTGACGGTGTTGGCAATGGTCCTGTTCTCATAACTTAGATCGGTCGAGAGCATGAGTTGTACAGCGGCACATCTTCGATTTCACTTGCTGAACATTGTTTCACTTTCAGACATGACAGAAGGCTGTTACCGCTCTTGAGATTTGTACACTAGTAGACGGTCTGCAACAAAAAAGAAAACCGGTTTTCATCCAACGGAAATGGAATCATATCATCTTTTCTAGGGCGACAATTTTATCGTTCCACCCTGTACATTGAAATACATTAATGGGGAGTAGCTTATACCAGTTCTAAACATACATCCGAGTATAAAAAGTAAAATGGTTGACCATAATCGAAGGCGACCCGAAAGTTCTACCAAGATGTAAGAAAGGGTGTCACTCTTTTTCAAGATTGTTCTACCATCCATAATCTTTGCTTTAGGATTCCGTTTAGCAAAAGGACATAAAATACCGTTTTGTGGGATGAGGTCTTTGGTTCAACTCGACCGTCGACAGCTGAACACTCGACGGCAAATTGGCGATTTGACCACAGAGACACATTAACAAACACTAATATCACACGATGAGTCCTCTTCCTTAAGAAGATGAAGTTTCTAGGGAGTATTACATTCACAAACGATCGAAAATAACATGTCTATCCCATCCAAGGGTTATTAATCTGATGACGTTAATTTTTGTGTGCGATTTTTTTGTTTGTTTGTTTGTTTGTTTGTTTTTTTTGGGGGGGAGGGTTAAGGAGGTCACCGTTCTACAAGATATAGCGATTTGTATTCTTGAATGGTTACCCATCTGGTACTGACCACGTTTCAATCACTTAACGAAAATCTTCGTGTAAATGTGATTATTGAATCTATCTGGATAATTTAAATCACTAGAAGGTCAGAGTAGCGAATTGCTTAACGACACGAACTTATGACCTGGATGTTTCAAGTTCGAATGCTGTCCGTTCCATGAAAATCATTTTCACTTTGGATGTTAGCAACATCGGCAAATAAACTACATAAACATATAAATTACATAAACATATGAACTACATAAACATATAAACTACATAAACATATAAACTACATAAACATATAAACTACATAAACATATAAATTACATAAATATATAAACTACATAGACATATAAACTACATAAACATATAAACTACATAGACATATAAACTACATAGACATATAAATTACATAGACATATAAACTACATAGACATATAAACTACATAGACATATAAACTACATAGACATATAAACTACAAAGACATATAAACTACATAGACATATAAACTACATAAACATATAAACTACAAAAACACATAAACTACATAGACATATAAACTACATAGACACATAACCTACGTAGACATATGAACTACATAGACATATAAACTACATAAACATATAAACTACGTAGACATATAAACATATAAACTGCATAAACATATAAACTACATAGACATATAAACTACATAAACATATAAACTACGTAGACATATAAACATATAAACTACATAAACATATAAAGTACATAAACATATAAACTACATAAACATATAAACTACATAGACATATAAACTACATAGACATAAAACTACATACACATATAAACTACATAAACATATAAATTACATAAACATATAAACTACATATACATATAAACTACATAAACATATAAACTACAAAAATATATAAATTACATAAACATATAAATTACATAAACATATAAACTACATAAACATATAAACTACATAGACATATAAACTACATAAACATATAAACTACATAAACATATAAACTACAAAAACATATAAACTACATAGACATATAAACTACATAAACATATAAATTACATAAAAATATAATCTACATAGACATATAAACTAAATAAACATATAAACAACATAAACATATAAACTACATAAATATATAAACTACATAAACATATAAACAACATAAACATATCAACTACATAGACATATAAACTACATACACATATAAACTACATAAACATATAAACTACATAGACATATAACTTACATTGACATATAAACTACATAGACATATAAATTACATAGACATATAAACTACATAGATATATAAACTATATAAACATATAAACTACATACACATATAAACTACAAAGACATATAAACTATATAAACATATAAACTACATATACATATAAACTATATACACATATAAACTACATATAACTAAATAAACATATAAACTACATAAACGTATAAACTACATAGATATATAAACTACATAAACATATAAACTACATAATCATATAAACTACATAATCATATAAACTACATAAACATATGACTACATAACAAACTACATCGAAACTACATAAAAAATATATAATACATTGGCATATAAACTATATAAGCAAATAAACTTCTTAATAATATGAACTACATAAACATATAAACTACATAGTCACCCAAACTACATAAACATATGAAGTAAATAAACATATTATCTACATATGAATTATAACTACATAACCATATAAACTACATAAACTTATAAATTAGATAGACATATAAACAACATAGACATATGAACTACATAGGCATATAAACTATGTAAACATATAAACTACATAGACATATAAACTATATAGACATATTAACTACATAGACATATAAACTACATAAATATAAACTACAAAAACATATAAACTACATAAACATATTAACTACATAAACATATTAACTACATAATCATATAAACTACATAATCATATAAACTACATAAACATATAAAATACATACGCATATAAACTACATGAACATATAAATTGTATAAACATATAAACTAGATAGGCATATAAACTACATGTATAAACTTGATATTAAACAAACACTGGCATGGTATATGGTCATATATGAATACATTTATATGAATGTATATTATACCTATTCATTGTCATGAGGCGTATATATCTGTCTATACCCGTTATCTATATATATATATAAGGCTAATGTACTGTACAACTCATGCTCTCTATGTGTGCCTGTAAATTTTTTGTGTATGTCCAGCAAAGGCTGTTTTGAAGGAGTTCTCATAGGTTGAGGGGTTACTATATCTTAGAACTGTTTATATACTCCTGAGATTATAATATCTACAATTTACGAAACGACGTCGTAAATATATTTTATTTTCGCGACTTTTATCTTACAAAATTCACGCTGTGAATTCGTTTTCTCTACTACTACTACTACTACTACTAATAATAATAATAATAATAATAATAATAATAATAATAATAATGATAATAATAATAATACTATGGCGTGATATTTGACCTAGAAAACCATACGTTGACATTCAACCACCTGCGTACTTAAACGTTTATTTTTGGCTGTTCTCAAGTCCCTAACTACGTGGCGTCATGCGAAGTCATCATACTATTAACCTCATGGCTTCGGGTTCGAACCTACCAACCAACCTCCTTCCCAGAACTTTTTTGCTGTTTTTTTTTTATTGTTTTAACAAGTTTAACATAGTTTTTTTTATATTTAAACAGGTTTATTACTTCGCTTATTATTTAGTTTCCAGTTTGTTTTGATCTACCCCAGCACACCTCCAAATACCCGGGCAGCGCCTGGCACCCTCGCTAGTCATTATATAAATGTGAGTGTGACGTGTACTTATACAACAAAGCACTGCGTAGATACATATCTCTTTACAGTTTTGTCATCTTTTCTTCTTGTAGCTAGTTCATCTCGTCTTGGGGACGCTGGAATAACGACCCTTCCAACTTGTTTCCATGAAAAATAACACCAAGTTTATATTTCAACTGCAGCTTTATTTTCAGTCTCTAAAATATGTCCATCGAGTCGAATTGAGTCGCACAGCCGAGTCGTCTCTTCTTGTTAGTTTTGTTAGTCATCTTATAGCTTCCCGGGCGTAAAATGACGATCAATTGAATCTCTCAGTAACTAAAACAAAATTATCCTCTCCTGGGTCAGTCGTTAACCTAACGTAATCAAATATATATTTGTTCTACACACGCCCGGGGTCAATGTCATTATTTCTTCTTTTTAATTCAGACCAACTGTTCGTATGTTTAGTGTTTCCAAATTTTCTATTTTCAATATTTACTATTTGCTTCAAACACTGGTTTTCTGACATTATTCTCTGTCTAGCTATGCAAACCGTATATTTAAATTAGTTAACGTACTCGATTTGTCGCCACCACAGGGTCCCAATCTGTTATATTTTCTAACTTGAAACATTTCGGGAGAACCAATGCTAGCAACAGTCTCATCGGATTTATACGATATGATTAAGATTGAAATAACTTTTCGTAAACGCAAGCAAATAAATTGGTTTTATCTGGTACATGTGTGTGTGATTTATTTCGCCAACAATTCTTATTCCAGCTCGTGTGCCATTATAAACATAGACATATCTATTCGACTCCGAGTAATCTAATAAATATCTACAGGCGACAGTCGATAATGGTTACGACTATGATTGAAGATATTTCAGACCCAACCAACTTCCATACGAGCACGTTTTTAGGTTATTTGTTTTCTGTTATTTCATGACGGAATTCGTTTTCTCTTTTTTATTTATTTATTTAATCTGTCGCCACCTTTAATAATATAGTTGTAGTCATCTGCCTCTGCGGATTCTATTTATTCTCTCTCTCTCTCTCTCTCTCTCTCTCTC
>NC_136517.1:76272355-76277355 GCF_053919585.1 Euprymna scolopes | reverse complement strand
TGCACGTGTTTTCGGGAGGAGGAATTGAAGTGTCGTCAATGTGTCTGGGGTGCTTTGTGTTTGGGGGTGGTCTGAGTTTGAAGTGACTAAGTTCTGTGAATTCTAGGAAGGGGTTGGCTGGTGCTCCACCAAGAGGGTTGCCCATGGGAGGACAAAAGGTTTTGTTTGTGGAAAGTGTTGTTGAGGTGAAGGTGGGTCATGTTGGTTGTAGGTCTAATGATGTTTGTGGGAGTGTCGGAAGGGGGGGGCTGGTGTTGGATTTTTTGGGGTGTTTGAGGAGTGAGTTCAAGCATTTTTTAGTGGGGGCGTTGGTATGTAGTGATGTTGTGTCTGGGCTGTGCGTAGTTTTGTTTTGTACATTGGTGTTTTTTGTTTTGTCGAGTAAATCTCTGGAGTTCTTTATGTGGGAGGTGCTGATAGTGCCCAGTAGTGGAGTCAAAACGTTGGATGTGGCACGTGCAATTTTGTGTGTTGCACTACCGATGCCGGATATTATAGGGCGCATAGGGATATCTGGTTTGTGAGTTTTGGGAGTGACGGAACATTTCGGAGATTTACTCAACAAAGTGAGAAGCGTTGGTGTGCGGGGCGGGGCTGTGCACAGCTTGGATGTAGCATCATTGTGTGCTGGTCTTCCCATTGAGGGGCGCTTGAGTTTGCTCCTTGGGCACTTGAAAGGGTCTAATATTGGTTTGCCTTTTACTCCCGTCACTCTTGTCGGGGTCATTGGATTTATAACTGGCATGATTTGTTTTCGCTTCGGTGGCATTTTCTATAAACGAGGTTTTAGTCTTCCTATGGGTGGTCCTCTTGGTGGAGTGTTGGCTTGCATTTTCTTGGAATTCCTGGGGTCTGCTCCTTTCAAATTCAGATTGCCTCCAAACACGGAGTATTTTGGATGCATTGACGACGTTTTAATTTTTCTTCCTGAAAACACGAGCGTGAGTGTCATTAGAGACAAGTTGGACTTGGTCGAGCCTTCCATGGGGTTTGCCTGTGAAGCAGAGAGCAGTGGTTCGTTGCCTTTTCTAGACATACTTGTTGTAGAATCCAATAATAAACTGTCCTTCGGGGTTCATCGCGGGGCTGCGTGCGGGGATGATTGCATACATTTCTATTCGCATCATGATGGTGGAATAGAGGCAGGAATTATAATTGGTTTCTTCTTGCGCGCTTTCAGAATTTGCGGTCCTGAGTGTCTGGACGGGGAGTTCAGGTGCCTCACAAGCATTTTGGAAGCCTTGCAGTGTCCGACATGTTTCATGTTGAGTGCTGGGAGAGGGGCCACACAGGTGTTTTCCAGAATGAATAATGGTGGGAAGTCATATACACCAGACCTTTCCTCATAAACAGACATCTTCTTTTGCCTGCATACGCCAGTGGTGCAATGGTCTGTAACACGCTGAACAGGCTAGGGGTTCCTATCGTGCAGGCCGCATCACTGGCCATAGGACATATGTTGGGAACTGCGAAGCATCTCCGGGACGGACCAGTTTCCAGTGGAGGTGTGTGCACTGTTCCTTGCCAAGGTTGCTATCATGAATGCGTTGGTGGAGCCCAGCGTAGGTTGGAGGGAAGGCTCAGTGAACGTGGAAGATGTAAGATAGCAGTTCTCTAAGTGCATTGTTCTCTCATTCATTGCAACGTAGTCGCGCCTTTGACTTTGGGCAGACGGGTGTAGTTGGATTTATTTCAGATGGGCCGCGCCGGGGACTTTTTAGATCTGCGCTTGTCGCAAATTCAGGCACAGTTGAGCAGCGTGCGAGTTTCTGTAGCATGGCGCCATTAATAAGTGAACTTTTGTTAGGGGAACATTGCTTGACTGTAAACGTGGGTTAGCTTTCTCGCACCATTCAGGCGCCCCCTATAGTTGTTAGTACATGTGGTCTCAATCAATAAATTGCATAGCGGGGGACATTCATTTCATTCCTGTTGCAGACCTGTATTTGAGTTTCAACAGGTGTATCTTTTTTTCCAGTGGGAGTGTTGGCTGCGTTCATGTTTTTTAGAATTGTATTAGCGGCTGTGTGACGTCACTAAAGTTTCCCTCTCTTTAGCAGCGCCGGCCCCACCTCCTTTTTGGGTTTCCAACGTCATTTTCCGTTTTTCTGAGGTGGAACTGCGTCACATTTTGCACGTGAAACGTTTTAAAGTGTTTTGTACTGGTGTATTTTGTTTCTTAGTCTCATTCATCCAGAGGAGGTCTCGAAGTGGTGACGAGGCGTTGGTGAGCACATGGTGCGGTTTGTTCCTTTTTGTTTCTCTACACATATGCGTATATGCGTGTGTATATATATATATATATATATATATATATATATATATATATATATATATATATATATAGATATATATATAGAGATATATATATATAGAGATATATATATATATGTGTGTGTATGTATGCGTGTATGTGTGTGATTGTGTATACGTGTGTGTGTATATATATCATCTGTTATCTATCCTCCATCTTGTTTGTGTGTGTACGTGCACTTATGTTTGGATGACTGAATATATGTATTCATATGTGCTTGGATTAGGAAAGAAAGAAAAACTTCAACCAATATATATGTAAGGTTTGGGTGTATGAATATGTATGTGTGTGTGTGTGATTGTGGGTGCCTGTGTCCATATATATATATGGGTGGGTGAATGTATACGCATCTGTATATGTGTACGTGTGTATATATATATATATGTATGCATATATATGGGTGGGTAAATGTATTCGTGTGTGTATATGTGTATATGGATGTGTGCGTATGTGTGAGCCCCTGCATATGTCTCTATATATATGCATGTGTGTGTATGTATGTGTGTGTGTCTGCATACGTATGCGGATGTATGTGAGTGTGTATGTGCATACATGTGTGCATGTATATGTATGTGTGTGATTGTGTATGCGTGTATGTGTGTGTATATATCATCTCCTACCTATTCTCCATCTTACTTGCGTGTGTGTGTGTGCGTTTACTTATCTTTGAATGATTAAGTACATGTACGCATGCGTGTTTTGATTAAAAAATAACCAATATGTGTGTGACATGTTTGTGGGTGGAGGTGTATGAGTATGTGTGCGAGTGTGTAGGTGGATATTTATATATGTATGTTCCTACATATATTTCGTGTGTATATGTGCATATACCTGCTTGCGTATGAGTGTGTATATGTATATGTAAATGTATGTATATGTATGTGGGTGTAATTGTGTATTTTTTTTTTTTTTTTTTTTTTTTTTACAAAGGCATCACCACATTATCAAGGCCCAGAGGCCACTCAAGGATAAGGGTTAAAGAGTGTACAGTAGAAATTGGTCAATATAGTAATCATTAGTAATGAAAATTTGGTAAATTTAATAACTTATATGGAACGGCTCATCAAGAACTTATTTACTTTAGACTTGAACACAACCATATTGTAGTCAGCCGGAAAGCAGGAAAACGGAAGACAATTCCACAGGCGTGCAGTTCTAAGAAAGAAGCTTTGTTCATGGAATCTACGTTTAGGTTTAGCCACAGATAAAGAGTGGGGGAAATTATTGATAGTGTTTACAGCTAGACGAGTGTTTCTTGTGAAAGTTTGGCGAGGGGGGACCAAAGATTGAAGCTCAGTTGAACACTTTCCATGAAAATAACGATACATCAGAGACAAACTCGCAACATCTCTTCTGTGAGATAGAGGTTGCAAGGAGGAGAAAAGGACATCTCCTACGAGGCTACGAAGTCTATTTTGAACTCTATCAAGGCAGGACAAGTCCTTTCTAGCAGCTCCTGCCCAGATGTGGCAACAGTATTCCATCCTTGGACGTACCTGGCTCTTATATAGGTAGAGAATAGCATCAGCAGTGAGATATCTACTGGATCGATAGAAAGATCCCACCATTTTTCCAGCGGCCTTGGCAACAGATTTGATATACGTGTTCCATTTAAGATCAGGAGTAATGGTCAAGCCCAGAAGCTTGTCAAAACTTGAGGCCTCCTGAAGACGAGAGCCATTCATTTCAATTGATGACAAATGTGGATTAGAATGTTGATGATGTAAAGAGAGAAGCTTGGTTTTAGATGCATTAAAAGTAACCAGCCACTCCTTTCCCCATTGTACTACGTGCTCAAGATCAGAGGAGAGAGAATTGGAGAGAACTTGGTCGTTTACTGTCTTAGATGTGGTACCATAAATGGTAGTGTCGTCAGCATAAATGTCTACAAATGATGTAAGGATATGATTTGGAAGATCATTAATGTAGATCAGGAAAAGAGTTGGGCCCAGGATGGATCCCTGAGGGACACCGGCATTAATACTGTGAGCTTCTGATTTTTGCCCCTCAACTACTACTCTTATGAACCTATCAGAAAGAAATGATTTAATAATTGAGAAGACTTTTCCAGCTATACCATAGCTAGCGATCTTATGAAGTAAACCTTTATGCCATACCCTATCAAAGGCTTTAGATATGTCAAGAGCAATTGCTCTAGAAAGATTGCCACCGTCGAGAGATTCGCTAATCCTATGCGATATAACTGTAATGACATCTGCTGTAGATCTAGCAGAACGGAAACCATATTGAGTGTCACTAAGAAGGTTATTTTTGTTGAGATGTTTGATTACTTCTGTATTTAACACAGATTCTAGCAACTTACTCATGACGCACAGGAGACTTATTGGCCTGTACTGAGAGGGGGATGAGCGATCACCTGAATTCTTAAATACAGGGCATACTGATGAGGTTTTCCAGGGAGATGGGAAACTATTCTCCTTAAGACAACGTTTAAACAGTTTTGTAAGTATGGGCGCTAATTCAGGTTGAAGTTTTTTGAGTACTATAATTGGAATACCATCAGGGCCAGTTGCTTTACTCGAATCAAGGTTTTTGATTAGCTTCGCAACATCACGTACAGATATACGTATATCACATAGCGTGTTTTCTGATACAGGAGGAAATATTGGGGGTTGGCGGTCTTGGTCGCAAAGGGTAGAATTTGCTGCAAAGTTCTTGACAAAGA
>NC_136517.1:76254855-76262355 GCF_053919585.1 Euprymna scolopes | reverse complement strand
AAAACTTTCTGTTGATAAATATTTTGCAAAAAATAAAAAATTAAATACTAAAATGAAATAAACATATTTTTATTTTTCAAGTGTTTTTTTTTTTTTTTTTGATTATTTGCATTTGTATTTTTCCGGTTTGTTTTGTGTTTTTTTTTTTTTTTTGTTTGTTTTTTTTTTTTCATTAGTCTGCGTCTGTTACGAGTCTAGAGCCGCGCGTTGTATGTGGCGCTTGTATTTTGAAATGTTTGAACTGTGCGTAGGTAACGCGAGAATAACGGCTCTACACAGACTTCTTTCTCCAAATTTACAACATGGCAAGGAAGGAGAAAAGGAAAAAAAAAAGAAACAAAAGAACACACTGAAGATGGAGTCTACCTCTGAAATATGTTTGTGATAAAATTCAAACAAGTAAAATATTTGTTTATTTTACTAATATTATCTTGTGATTTGGTTTCAAACGCACTTGATGCGTATTTTATTTTATTCAAATTAAATCAACGTTTCTATTGAACTCTCGTTTTTGAGATATGAGAAGTTGTAGACGTTGCAAGATAACATTATGAACATTCAAGCAGTCTCTCAGAGTTCGTTTGTTTATTCTTTGCTTATTGTTTCCAGTCAGAAAAATGTAGTTCATTCGAAAGTCAATTCATTACTTACAAAAGTGCGAAGGTTTAAAAGGGAACTGCTTGCCTTCCCTGTTTTCGGTAATATAGCCGAATGTGAAGCTCGCTGTTGTAATCATATTATGACTATAAACAACGGATAAACTTATTATGACTATAAACAACGGATAAACTTATTATGACTATAAACAACGGATAAACTTATTATGACTATAAACAACGGATAAACTTATTATGACTATAAACAACGGATAAACTTACGGAAAGGACTCTGTGAATTAATTATCTTTGATTGATTGCTGAAATTTGAAACCCGCACCTGGGCTACGCTTTGTCCCGCATTGGATTCGTCCTTCCATCAGCACTTAAGGCGACCAAAATGAATTGCACCTGAAACAGTGTGCTTCACAAGAAACACAAAATTGAATTATTTTTTTACCTAGCTGTCCCTATTCGACGTTGCCCGGGAATATTTTTATTTTAGTTTCGATTTTAGTACTTGGTGGAGAATTCTGAGTCAGTTCCGGAAATGGCCAAAATGAAAACCTCAAAAAGGCAGACTAAGCATGAGAAGTGTTATGTTAGTTATGAGCAGGGTTTTAAAAAAAGTTTTATCTCCTCACATAAAAATAATGTTGGTAAAGACAATTCGGTGATCATCCAGTATATGGCCTACTGTATGTTATGGATCAGAGTTAGGTTATGGTTAGTTAGGGTTAGAAAATAATCGTTAGGTTATGTATTGAACGAGCACCAACTATTTCTCACAAAAATTTTAAAAAAAGAAAAAAGGTGACTTTCAAGTCGTAAACTGCTTCGGTCATTTCGGGGACTGAGTCGGAATCCTCTGAATCTGAATAATTATTCACTATAAGTACCATAATACGGCATAATCACGTTGAATCACGTTCCCGTCAGATCACCGAAGTTAAGCAACGTTGAGCCGGGTCAGTACTAAAATGGGTGACCATTTTGACATTCCGGGTGCTGTATGTGTTCTCCAGTAACTCTTTGGCCTCTCCTCATCACTGGACCTAAGTAGTGCCGATTCAGGAGGGGTGTGGTCTGAGATTGCGCAACCCTTGCTTCACAATTACACGCGCAGCTACCCTTACAGGGGTGTTCATTGTCTCTTGAGACTGAACGGAAGCATCGATTGATTAACAAGTCCCATACATTTCTTTTTTTGTTTTTTGTTTTGTTTTTGTTTTTTAGCAAATCTTAATGTTCGATCATATTTGCGTAGGAATATGAACAAACATTGTTTGTTTTTTTCTTAATGCCTGTCGTATTACGCCATATAATGTTGGTAACTTAAAAATAGAAAGAAAATTATGAAATGTTTATCAAATTATGTTTCCGCCATTTTTGTTTCCGCCATTTTTGTTTCCGCCATCTTATTCGATATTTTATTGCGCGTTCAAATGATTGCCAACAGACGATAACGACCGTACTATAAAAATAACAAAATGGCGCTTGTTTCGCTGACGCTAAATGCGCGCACAAGAAAGAAGTTCGTAGGTCACGAAAAAAAAAAATAACGTATTTTACGCATTATGTTGTTATATAAACAATCACTACGAGCGCTAACAACTGAAAAACAAGTGTTCCATGTCGATGATGATATCGTAAAAACAGTGAAATCACTTTCTCGCCGGTTTCTTATAAAGATTCATAAATGCATCGATCTACTAAACAACTTTGTGATAAGCATACATGTCTCCTTTGAGACGGCAAGTTTGCCAGGCAATGATACGTTATCAACAATCTGCCCGGCACAGTGTGGACTATTGTGACTAGTGCGACTTTTCCACGGTCGGGATGCGGTATAGTTTCTAGATAGTACTAGGAGATCCCCTCTTTTGCTTGGGGAAGGGGTTACTTTATGGCTGTATGAGGCTGCCGTTGTTGGGAAGAAGTTACTGGAATAGGAAGCTGTATGAGAATTAGGAATTAAAACAGTGAATTGATAGGGACCACTGGGCCAATGAGTCAAACGAGCAGTAACAAAAGAAGCAGAGCACTAGTAAGGAATTTTTTTTTAAAAAACATATGACATAGAAAAGGCTGATACTAAAATAATCTGTGACAGATAGAGTGTAGAGAAAAAGAAAAGAGGAGCAACAAAATAAGTTTCCGTATATTATCACTAGCCCATATATATATATATATATATATGTATATATATATATATATACGTATATATATATATATATATATATATACATATATAAATATATATACGTATATATATATGTATATATATGTATATATATATACGTATATATATATGTGTATATATATATGTATATATATATATGTATATATATATATATGCATATATATATATGCATATATATATATGGATATATATATACATGTATATATATACGAGCGGCGTTCAACGGTAATGCCTGATGCATACACACACACATTTTAAATATATATATATATATACATATATATATACATATACATACATGTATAAATATGTATATATATATGTATATGTATATATATGTATACATATATGTATATATATATGTATACATATACGCACATTTTAAATTTATATATATATATATATATATAAATTTAAAATGTGTGTGTGTGTATGCATCAGGCATTACCTTTGAACGCCGCTCGTATATATATATATATATATATATATATATATTATTAGTTTTTGGTGGAAAAAGAATTCCAGCAGAGTGCTCAATTAAAAGGAAAATCCAAATTGTAAGAGCGTATTTATATTTTATATTTTGTGTACAGAAAGTTGTTAGTTGAGACAGATCATTGGTACCGTCGGTTTCAAGCCCGATAATAAGGCCCGTTTAAGGTATCCTTATCAAGCTCTCTTCAGCCAATATTATATATATATATATATATATATATATATATATATATATATAAGGTCACTTTATTTAATCACAAAAATTAATATACGAAAATATCATTTCATGCGTAACATTTCAGTATTTACGTCAACAGTGCTCAATACATAGGTTGAACTAGGTAGTAAATTATAAAAATATGGCAATTAAGAATGAAACGCGGAATATTTTGTGTAGCTTAATTGCCACATATATTTTTATAACTTACTATATTTTTATAACTTACTATATATATATATATATATATATATATATATATATATATATATATATATATGAGCAGCGTTCAAAGGTAATGTCTGGTGCTACCAGATCAGGCTGTCCGAAGATATTGGTTTCCTGAGACGAAATGCACCTAACATTGATGCGTTTTGTTTTCCTACTTCTTTTTTTTTCTTTGCAAAACTTAATAATGTTCTCCAAAACCAAACACAAATACCCACCTTTTCTCCCTTTTCTTTCTTCCCATTTCTCCTTTCCCTTTCTTCTATTCCCTGCTTGCTGACTGGTTTCTAACTTAAATTGTACCAAATATTAATGCTGTAACTCTTTTCCCTCTCCCATTGCAAAACTCATTTATGTTCTGCACGGCAGGAAACAAAAACGATAAAATCCATTATAAAAACAAACAAACCAAACACTACAAACTAGCAATTGAAGATACAAAAAGCTTGAAGAATAAAAACCTTCTACAAAATAACTGGATGCAACATGAATATTTAATTCCAAAATAATTGGATTCGGTATTAAATAACCCAAAAAGGTTTGATATGCCGTAAAACAAAACAACCAAACCAAAGGTAATGCCTCTTTTTATTCCGAACAAATGAATCAGATGGAATTGCAGATTGCATATTGTTATGATGACTGAACTTATGCATTCATGACCTGATTCTATTAAAGATCTTGACGTTAAGAAACTCTAATCAAGCAACCCATGTCATTGACGTTCGTCAGAAGCAGAGATGCGCCATTGATTTTCTGGCAAAAGATGCATCGGGAATAGCGATGACTATGTAGAATAATAATTTCTGAGGCACAAACGGGTGCTCGTCTTAATTGTACAACACCCGTCTTCGTAGCTCTTTAGCATTTTGAATTCAAGAAAAAAAACAGGGGGCTTAACTAATCTAATTTTGCTGATTAGCGCAATTTTATACGAAAATAGAAAAAAAAACAGCAATGTCCAATCTAAGCAGCAAAATTTATCTATATATTCCTTTTGCTAACTTTTTTTTTCTCTGAGGAGAAGAGCCTATATTTGAAACTACATGGAGTAAGGAATTCTTCTCATTTTTTCTCGTATTCCTTCTTTTGAATAAAGTATTGTGAATTTAATTCTAAAATATTGTGACGTCTATTACTTATGCTAGGATCTACCACAGATACTGAGCTTTTAAAATCTGGCGATGGTTGCCATTCTATAAATATATTTCTCTATATTCATAATTCATCTCTTTCGAATTTGAAAAGTTTTTTATTAACCTTCTCTTTAATTCCGAAATTTTCTCATATATATATATATATATATATGTATATATATATATATATATATATATATATAAATATATATATATATATATATATATAGTCTGTTTATTATACAAACATTATTGGTTACATATTTGCATACACGTTTAAGTGGAATCCTAATGCAAGGAAACCACCTCACTAGACAAAAAAAAAAACAAAAAAACAAAAGGATGATCTTATGAGGTGATCTCTTTAAATTAGGATTAAACACTGAAACAGTTATGCAGATATGTAACGAATAACGTTTATATAATAAATAGACTATATACCAGCTCTACCCTCAATTGAGCACTATTTAATAATCACACTGGTTTCATTGGATTTACCTCTAGGAAACCAATATATATATATATATATATATATATATATATATATATATATATATATATATATATATATATACTAGCAAAAGTACCCGTCGTTGACTGTGTTCAAAAACAGCCTACAGAAAATGGACTCTGATTTATGAAAGTCTGATAGGTTATGAAAAGGAAGGGGTGTAAAGAGATAGCTTCGAATTTGGGGGTATCAAAACCAAAGCTAAATATGATGAAAGTAAAAATAAAATAGATAAACCCCATAATTTATTATACCATACCTGTTCACACTGAAACACTTATCACAATATTCTGTGGATCTATATTATAAAACCTTGTTAAACTTTGTGGCATATTTCCATTCTATAAAATTATGGGGTGTTCGTTCGCGTTCAGGCGCGAACGAACACCCCATAATTTTATTATACCATATTTCTTCAAACTGAAACATAATTATCAAAGTATACTTACGCAGATAGATATGAAAAGTCTTTATCAAAGTTTGTGCCTATTTCCATTCTATGGAGACCAGGCGCGAACGCAGACCCCACAATTTTATTATACCATCCCTATTTAAGTTAAAACATACTTATCACAGTATTCTTATGTACACCTATATCAAAAACACTTGTAAACGTTTTTTTTTTTTTTTTTTTTTTTTATTTCCATACTTTGTCGACCAGGCGCGAACACAGACCCCACAATTTTAATGAACCACCGTTTTGCCAGATCAAATATACCCATTCCTGTGTCTCGATACTTCTTCTATCATTATACGTAATCAGTTTTTTAAAATAGTCAAGCATATAGGAGCTTATTTGTGACCAGACACACACACACACATACAGCTTTATTATATATATATATATATATATATATATATATATATATATATATATATATACACACGACTTTGATGGTGTGTGTGCGAAAAGTCTCTCCCAAACTCTCCTTAGAATATTTGATCTACAGACTTGAAAATTGATATATTAATATATAGGGTAATTGGACATACGGCTCACTGTCTATTTTGTTTTTAGCCAGTAAAAATAGCTATTAAGCGATCAAAGTAGAAAAAACCAGTTGAACTTAGCGGGGGTAAATCAACTAACTTCCGAGCATGCGTATATATTTTTAGTTTGAAGTCGCTTAATTTTTAGCTTTTTATGCAGGGCACAGACTAACAACAGAGGATGAAGCGTTTAATGAGCGTTAAAGGCTGAAGCGCAACAGTTTTGGTTTCGATTCCAGATAATGGGACCAAAGTCTTTTTTTTACCTTTTCTTTTTCAACCTTTGAAATTATTACTCTCATTATTTGGTCGAATATAAAACAAATTTGCTCTGTAAAAATACATGCGAAATCTGTATGAATTAAAATAGTATGTTTAAGTATATTTTACTATCGAGCAACGCCGGGTAGCTTGCTAGTGTGTAGATAGATAGATAGATAGATAGATAGATAGATAGATAGATAGATATCTGGGGGGAGTGAAAATTGAAATATAATCTTTGTCTTCAGAATTTGTGAAATCTGAATACATTAAGAATTTAGAAAACAAACTATGTATTTTGTTATATATTATTGTATTTTTTTTTTTAATCTTTTAAGATGAGGCTGGTAATGGCGCATAAGACGATACCCTAAATTTCAAAGATGGCGGCCGATATGTCAATTGAGATATGGAAGCCAAAAATTGATACAATACGTCCGCTATACGCCAAAACTGCTTACTTATATATTTCGGCAAAATATTAAGATATTTTGTTTATATATTTTTTCAAACATATTTCCGGGGTTTTTTTTTTCAAAATATAGTTACGTCTTCATTTTTAAATGTAATATATTTAACCATACTTTATTTAAATATACTTTATTTAAATATACTTTATTTACATATACTTTATTTAAATATACTTTATTTACATATACTATATTTAACCATACTTTATTTACATATACTATATTTAACCATACTTTATTTACATATACTATATTTAACCATACTTTATTTACATATACTTTATTTACATATACTATATTTAACCATACTTTATTTAAATATACTTTATTTACATATACTATATTTAACGATACTTTATTTACATATACTATATTTAACCATACTTTATTTAC
>NC_136517.1:76244855-76252355 GCF_053919585.1 Euprymna scolopes | reverse complement strand
CTCCATGTGACTTTTGATTATTCCCTAAGCTCAAGGCGACCCTTAGAGACTGTCGTTATGAGAAAATTGAGTAGAAGAGAGAGACTGCAACGAGGACTTCCATGGGGTTTTTCAGAAGTTGCTGAAACGGTACAGCAAATGCATTGCAGCCAAAGGAGATCACTTCGAAGGGGGCTAGAGTTTCATGTGTGTATTATGAATAAAAGTGCTCATATGAAAAAGTCTGGAAACTTACCGAAGGCACCTCGTAATTTTATACGTAGAGAATGTAAAAAAAAAATTACAACTGCATACAAGTCGATTTTTAATAAATGACTTTTTAATTAGGCTTTGATTGGTTGGGTTTATTTTGATTTGGTTGTTTTTCTATTTTGCTTTTTGTTTTGTTTTAAGGCATATCAAACCTTTTTTAAGTGTTATTCAATATAAAATCCTGTAATTTTGACAAAGGTTATTGGTAGTGCTGGCACTATTAATCGGAATCGGTTTTGGAAATTGAAAAAATCCGAAGATTTGGAGGTATCGGAATCGGAAAAATTGATGCCTATTTTCCGATGCCAAAACGATTCTTTTAATTGTTCTTTTTTATTTGATTTTGTTTAAATTAAAATCTTCCATTGTTAATAATAATAAAATAATAAATATTTACTGATTTTTAAAATACAAGTAAAGTTAAAATCGATAGATCATCCCCACAAGGGTATTTTGACGTTTAGGAGAATATCTACATATTTAACCTGTGTTTTTACGAAAATCGGAGGAAATAATAATCTTATAGTTAAATATTTAGAGATTTATAAAGAATCGGAATTGGTAATTGTATCGGAATCGGGAAAAATATTGAAATCGTCCCATCACTAGTTATTAGACTTTACGTTGTTTATATCTTCAAGTATTTATTCATGGTGATTAGAATGTGGCGTGACCGCTTCTGCGAGCGGTAGAGCTCCCCATTGGGGAGAGATTAAGACCCTGAAACACTGAGTAAGGCTGCGCAACTATGCTTGTATTAACTGTTAAGCATTATGGCGTGCCCGAGCAGCGGCGGATAACCTTACTGAAAGGAAGAGTAATGAATTTATTGTGTTTTTGTAAAATAGACATATACATTTTATTGTTGGGAAAAAAGTGACAATTCGATGGCGTTTTGAGAAATCACGAATATGATTTTGATTCTGCAGCATGACGAGGGGTCAAGGGATTAACATCCCTGGTTGTAAGAACTGAAGGCTGTGCGGATTCGCAGATTCACCAGCACACACATGCAGGCAATCGTGAATTACCCGGAATGACGTACTGATTGGTGATTGGTCTGGTGAGCGACCATAACTATCCTATCACTTTCCAATATAAGCGAATGCCTGGGCCAAAAATCAGTGAGTTGAGCTGGATCTCGAGAGAATTTGACACTAATCAAAGAGTCACTATCGCATCCCCTCCCTTCCTCGACCGTCGCCACTACAAAACATGGAGAGTAAGATTCAATAGTGCGTTTTGTAAGAAATCAACATTGGACATTTGTATATAAGGTTATATTATATTTTGTAAATTTGAGTTGAATTAACTTGTAGACTAGAGACATCTGAGTGTGTCTTTCTTTTGTGTGCATGAAAATCTATTCACTTCCAGCGTGATATGGCATATCAACCCAAAGATGAAATCAATGCTGAAACCGACCAAGCAGATCCTGCTGCGCCGAGAGAACTCACGAAGAATTCCCTGCGAAAGATGATCATGATGCGTGTGTGAAGGTTCATACCTGTTACCAGCGACCTGGAACAAGAGCTCCTTCACAATTTGTTTGTTTGTTTGTTTGTTTTCTAGAAAAAAATTCTTGTTTTGGTTTTCTAGTTTTGGTAAACATGATTAAGAAAAAAAAAAACATAATATGAATGTTTGATATCTTCAAGGACTCGTGGCGCAATGGTTAAAGTACTAGGAAAATCAATTGTAAAACCTGATATTCTCCTGAAGGTTGAAGGTTCAATCCTCGGTGTGGGAGACTGAAAAATACAATTGCGAATTACTTAGGACTTCTATCTAGTCATGGCTGACAGAACAAGAGTATGCTACCCTCGTGATGTAAATAAAGGGTTCCGCTCGAAACTCTGTCCAAATTCCTGAGTTCGACAGAAACATTTCCGAGTTTGACAAGACACACCTGAAGAAATTTCGGAGATTACATCGACCGAAACGTTGTGGAAATCACACTCAAGCAAAAAAAAAAACAGTAGTCCGATGAGTCCAAATAATACGAATAACCAATCCTCATCTCAAAAAATTCAGAAATGTTTTATGCATTTTAGGACGGAAAGCCAAAATCTTCAGACAGCCTGATCTGGCAGCACTAGGAAATATGATTTGAAAATAATTTATTTGTTTAAAATCGTTCATTAAACAGAAAAATGGAATGAATTGAAATTCATTTCATTTTTTTTTCTTAATTAACGATTTTAAACAAATAAATTATTAATAGCGTAATCGATTCTCACTGTTTTCAAGTGTACACATCACTCTTATTCTCATTTGAATGCATACTGAATTATCGAAATATAATATGAATTAGAAATTAAGCGTTTCTTGACCTGGTAGATGAAAAGTAGTTAGCGAGTTCGCAAACGCAGACCAACAAATATATATCATTTATAATAGTATTGATTTTCAGTAAGTCGTTACATTTTGATTTATTTATTTCAAATATCATGTTTGGCACTCCTGGTTTGCTACATTTGCATTGTGTGTGTGTGTGTGTGTGTGTGTGTGTGTGTGTGTGTGTGTGTGTGTGTGTGTGTGTGTGTGTGTGTGTGTGTGTGTGTGTGTGTGTGTGTGTGTGTGTGTGTGTGTGTGTGTGTGTGTGTGTGTGTGTGTGTGTGTGTGTGTGTGTGTGTGTGTGTGTGTGTGTGTGTGTGTGTGTGTGTGTGTGTGTGTGTGTGTGTGTGTGTGTGTGTGTGTGTGTGTGTGTGTGTGTGTGTGTGTGTGTGTGTGTGTGTGTGTGTGTGTGTGTGTGTGTGTGTGTGTGTGTGTGTGTGTGTGTGTGTGTGTGTGTGTGTGTGTGTGTGTGTGTGTGTGTGTGTGTGTGTGTGTGTGTGTGTGTGTGTGTGTGTGCGTGTGCGTGTGTTGGAGAATCAAATAGCATAAAATCTCTTCAGAACGTAAATCAAGCATAAGTTAATCGGTCACAGCTTCCTTGAATAACAAATACTTTAACAAAGTCATATACTGTATCTATATACTAGCAGGGAGACCCGACGTTGTCCGGGATCGACTAAGGTCCAACCAACGTTCCACACTTTCAATACTTTTATTTTCATCGAAATCGATGAAATCGCCCATTTTTCAGTCAAATCGAGTGATTGCCTGCTCTAGTCAGGGAGCCACCGCAGTGCACCGGGAGGAAGCTTCACATGCTTTCTCACAGTGATTTAGTCCACAATACATTGTAGTCTACATTGCACTGTAGAGAACCTATTGTTTATTTCATATAATTAGTTATATGTAATAGTTTGAATCAAGTGTAAAATGCAAAAATCAAGGATCCTGATTCAATTGTGCTCTAAACAGAAACATTGATTTCGAACGCCCCCCTCGTCTCATCAAAGAATGTATACATAAGCCAGACCCTCCCGCTTGTGTGATGATAAAACTTCTCAAATGCACTTGTGATGTTAGGTATTATGAAGGTGTTAACTTTAATAAAAACAGACTGTTTCTTTTTTACTTAGATATTTTTGTTTATCGATTTTTTATACTTATCGGAGGCATTCCGATACAAACCCTATATTAAGACACTCTACCACACATAAAGTACATTTGTGTGGAATCGGCCCAGTCGATTGGCTTCACAAGGAGTGCTACGACTTTGTACTTTTCTCTCACTGCCCCCCTTCTCCTCCGACCTGAACCTGTTGAACTACTTTGTTTGGTCATACGTCGAGAACATCACCAACATGACCTCCCACAACACTAAAGATAGCCTGATCGCCGTCGTCCACCGAATATACGCCGAGCTCCCACCGACGCTTGTGGAAAAATCATGCTCTCCGTCCCGGACTCCCCAAAATCTGGACACATGCATTAATGGCGACCGCATAGACATAAAACCGATTAAGCAAAACTCCGTATGAAGCATTCTATGGTAAATAAAATAGATTAGAGCAGAATACATATATTCGGTCAAACTCGCTCAGAAATAAGAAAAGCGAATTAAATATTAAAGGTGAACAGGGTATATTTCTAGGTTAAGGCAGACCGGCATATCTTGTATTTTCCGAGAAAAAATATAATAAAAACGAGTTCGATGTCTAAAATTTCACGACACAAATTATTTCTAAAACGAAAATGCGTTAGAGGAAGAAGACAAATATTTCTTCAACGTTTTGTTCATACAACTAGCGACGATAACGACGTCGACGCTGATGTCGATAAAAATATCAATAATAACTAGCGGGACCTGTGGAAATTCCACAGGGCACTCATTCATATGTAATATATTAATGTTGGCATTCTGTAAATGTTCAATGTAAATAGAGATGCTCTGATATTATTGTAGCTCTTTTGTTAAAACTGCAAAAGTATTTATCTAAGCTAGCAGAGACGCCCGGCGTAGCCTGATCATAAAGTACGCTTAAGTATATGTTAATTCTTACAGATTTCGTATATATTATTATAGAGTCAATGTTCTATCAATTTTTATATATTATAAAGTTGCGATTTGAAAAATAAAAAATATATCCATATGACTTGGATGCATTAGCTTGAATGGAAACCGAAATAAAAACTTATGAAAAAAATATATGTATATATACTTGAGTTCGACGAAGGCCAAAGGAATAGTTGGCCGAAACGTTGTGAATAAACAAAACCAATAAAAGATAAAAAAAAAAAACAACAACTAATAAAGATGAGAATAATAGTCCGAAATAAAAATAAATTAATACTTGAGTTCCTTCAGACATAATCGAAACCGAAACCAAAATTTATGAAGATTTTTTGATAAAATTATTTATAAAAAAATAGATGATTTCAGTGTCATCCGCTATAGTCGAAACTGAAACCAGAACTTATGAAGAATTCTTGGTTGGTTGGTTGGTTGGTTGGTTGGTTGTTTTTGTTTTACGGCATATCAACCCTTTTCGGGTTATTTAATGCCGAATCCAAAGATTTTGAAGAAAAATTTTTTTAATAGAATATATTTGTTGTTTTCACATCGGTTTCTATTTAACCCATAGTTGGGACCCTAACAGGTACTACCACTCCGGGTCAGATTGGATCTGGGAGCAATGGTAATTAAAGGGTGGCTCCACACTCCCCAAAGCCCACAAGCCGGTGCCTCACCACTGGATATAGTTTAATGTCATATCCAGGACCCCCATTGAGGGACTTTTACCCTCTGCAGGGGGGCAGTTGGCGTATTCAAATGCCCCACCGACAGGGCCGAAGAATTCTTTGTAAAATTATTCATGACAAGAAATAGAAGAACATAACAATTAAACGACCCGGATGTAATCGTGACACACAAAAGAACACACACGCTATTGTATTAATATATAGATGACAACGATGTGGCTGATGTTGAAGTTGAAACCATGTCAGAAGGTACCCAACAAAAAAATAGAAAAAAGCCATATTTATAGTGATCAAGAATTTCGAGAATTATAAAGTACATCATCGCTATCCCATAAAAAAAAAACTACGCCAAAAACTTCATTGATGTCATTAATTCAGATGATTGCCAACAGTGGAAAGTTGCCATGAAAAATGATATTAACGCTTTGACAGAAAATAACATATATACATTAATACTCCCACCGAAGGATAGAAATGTAATTTTTTCCCGATGGGGTTTCACACACAAAAAAAAAAAAAAAAAAAAAAAAAAAAAAAAGACTACAGCGTCAGCCGTTAAACAGTATAAAGCAAAATTTGTTGCTAAAGGATGTTCTCAAATTTATAGGATTTAATATTTTTCAACCTTTTCGCCAATGGCAAACTTAACTTCAATCAGAATGTTATTGCAACACGCATTATAGTATGACCTTAACATCCATCAAATAGCTGGAAATGTCTTCTCGATTATTAAATCATTTCTCTCTGATGAGTTCATAAGAGTAGTAGGTGATGGGCAGAAATCAGAAGCTGTCAGAAGCTGGAGTCCATCAGAGGTTCATCCTGGGCCAAAATCTCTTCCTGATCTACATTAATGACCTTCCAAATCACATTCTTACATCATTCGTAAACATTTATGCTGACGACACTACCATATGATAGCACATCAAAGACCGTAAATGACCAAGTTCTATCTGATTTTCTCTCCGTTGATCTTGGGCATGTGGTGCAGTGGGGAAGCAGATGACTGGTTACTTTTAATGCATCTAAAACTAGGCTCCTATCTTTACATGATCAGCGCTCTGATGGCCATCTGGCATCAAATGAAATGAATGGCTCTCGTCTGGGGGAGGCTTCATGTTTTGACAAGCTTCTGGGCTTGACCTTTACTCCCGATCTGAAAGCGAACACATATATCAAATCCATTGCCAAGGCTGCTGGAAAAATGGTGGGATCCTTCTACCGCTCCAGTAGATATCTCACACCAGATGCAATTCGCTACCTATATAAGAGCCAGGTACGACCAATGATGGAGTACTGTTGCCACATCTGGACAGGAACTACTAGAAGCAGCTTATCCAGGCAGAGTTCAAAATAGACTTTGTAGCTTAGTGGGGGATGCCCTTTTCTTTTCCCTGCAACCTCTTTCCAACAGAAGAGACATTGCAAGCATGTCTCTGCTTTATCGTTATTTCCATGGCAGGTGCTCGTCTGAGCTTCACTTTATGGACCCCACCCCGCCAAACTTTCACGGAAAACACTCGTTTAGCCAGAAACACTATCAACAGTTTCCCACACTCTTTATCTGTGCCTAAACCTAAATGCAGATTCCATTAACAAAGTTTCTTTCTTAGAAGTGCACGCCTGTGGAACACTCTTCTGCTAGCCTGCTTTCCAGCAGACTATAATCTGATTGTCTTCAAGTCCAACGTAAACAAGTTCTTGATGAACAGTCCCCCTAAGTAATCCAACTTATGAAAATTCAATTACTTATGGTTACTACAATTATTTTCACATTGACTAATGTATACCCATTAACCCTTCGAGTGGCCTCCGGGCCTTGATAAGTGGTGATTCCTGTGTAAAAAAAAATCGATGTTAAAAATGCTTATTGAAATGCCCTAATTAATTGTGAAATTTATATGACTCTCCCCAAAGGATTCAAAATTAAAAATATAATTGGATGTGGAAGCTTAACAAATCAATTTGTGGATTTAAAGCAACTTGATAAAAATTGGAATCAAATATTTCATAATTATTTGATTGAACAATAATTCAAACCATGCTCAGTGGATTCCTGTTTGAACATTAAACATTTAAGCAAGGGATTTTACTCTTGTGGCTTGATAACATTTTACTTGCATTAAATCGTGACGCAATGTTAATGGGTGTTAA